>NC_056748.1:1159620231-1159720231 GCF_019279795.1 Protopterus annectens | reverse complement strand
GTTTTGCGAGGTGACGAAAGAGGTCTGCTAGTCTGGGATTCAGCTAGTACTCACCAATCTAATGACATGAAGAACTTCCTTGCACAGAGTGGAATAGATCAAAATAATGATTCCTGCAGGAATGACTGCCCATCTCCAGATTCTTGACATTGCAATAAACAAGTCACTCAAGGACCATTTGCGCATGGAACTCAATGCCTACATTGAAAACAAAATGGAGAGAAATCAACGTAGAAACTTTGTGAAGCCTAGCCTGCAAAAGGACGTGACTTGGGTGAAGAATTCATGGGACAAAATCACTGACAGCTGTGTTGCCAATGCACTACGAGCAGGCTACATGGACAAGCAGTGCTCATTTAAGGAGAGCTCCATTGCTATGCATGACAGATTGGGGTCAATGGTGCTACAGGAAATGGAGTTGCCAGAATTCAGGGGTTGGAGACTTATAACAATGTTCCAGAAGAAGATGACAGGACTGTATTTGAATAACTTTTCCATTATCGGGGCAACAGAATGGATTGCTTCTGCTTTCAGCTGCCAGCAAGCTCGTCAGTTTTTTGACTTTATTGTATTAAGGTAACGTTTCATCATCAAGGGGTAATTACAAAGTAAGGCCACTAGTTCCCAGACTTAATTTTTATGACTTTCCATCATTCTTCTCTTACGGTTTGGGTAAGGAATAAAGAAAGCATCACCACTCAAAAAGTGGAAGTTATTCACCTGTTTTATTCCCCTCCTACAATACACATGTATTGAGATTTTTCTGCACTTTCTGTTAAACATGAAATATTGCACTGTGAAAGCCAAAGTGTAGATATTCTGAAGTTGAAATGTTTGTTGCACTGTTTATACAGAATTCTCAAACTGTTAACACATTACTTAGAAAGTACAGTTGTGTACACTTACCATAAATGTAGATGTTCAAGTGTATTCATTGTTGCAGTCATTAAATTTGGGTAATCTGCTTGCAGGTTGCCCTCAGTCGGCCTGATTAACAAAGTCTTGGGTCCTGCGTCGGTTGCTGTCTCTTCTTCCATGACGTCAGGTCGTCAGGGGTATAAAACATGCAGCCGACGCCATTACATCAGTTTTTCTTGCCCCAGATGTCAGGTGCCCCCCTAATGGGGAGCAATTAAACATAAAAACACAAAGGTATACCTCCAACAAAAAAGCAAATACACCGAAAAGGCTTTTAAGCATAGTAAAGGAAAGTAGAGGTATAGCCAAAAGAAGTTAGGGGGAAGGAGGGAGGGTAACCAGGACTGCAACGGTGAATACACCCGAACATCTACATTTATGGTAAGTGTACACAACTGTACTATGTTCTTTGTGTTTCACTGTTGCAGTCATTACAGTTGGGTAGATTCCCAAAGCTATGGTTGGGAGGAGGAGTTTAGATAGCATTAGGAGCAGCTATAAGGCCCTGCAAGATTGCAGTGCAAAGCCAGCTCTGGATTTAGAGAAAATTGGCAAATGGTAATGCTTGGTGAAAGTATGTACAGAACTCCAGGTAGCAGCTTCTAGGATGTCCCTGGTAGGAACGCCTCTGAGAAAGGCTGTAGAAGTAGCTGCAGCCCTGGTGGAGTGAGGTCTGATCCCCTGGGGGATAGGTTTTCCATGGTGCTTGTAACAGAAATGAATGCAATGGCTTATCCATTTAGAAATGGTTTGTTTTGAAATAGCCTTCCCTTCTGCCCCTGCAGCAAATGCTACCAGCAGTTCAGATTTTCTTTGAGGTTTAGTCCTGTCCAAGTAGAAGTTGTCTGTGCACATCCAAGGAATGCAGAATCCGTTCCCCTTTGTTCTGTGGATTGGGAAAGAAGGATGGCAAATGAATGGACTGATTTAGAGCCACAATGGATACCACCTTGGGCATGAAGGATGGATTGATCCTGAGTGATACCCTGTCCGCATGAAAGATGATGAAAGGCTCCACTGCCATAAGGGCCTGTAATTCAGATACCCTTCTAGCTGAAGTGATTGCTAAAAGGAAAGCTGTTTTCCAAGAAAGATATTTTAAGTCTGAAGTAGCAGCTGGCTCGAAAGGAGGGAGAGTGAGTTTCTCCAATACAAAGTTAAGGTCCAAGGCTGGGTTGGTTTGAGCTCTCCGGGGCGGTCTCACATTTCTGGCCCCTCTGAGGTACTGCTTGAGCAGTGGATGAGAGAAGAGGGGAGGTTCTGTGTTATAATGAGCTGAAATGGCTGAGGCGGGGATTTTAATGGAGGAAAATGACAGGCCCTTGAAAAGCATCTCAGTTAAGTATTGTAAAATCTGAGGTAAATTGGGCGCTGCTGTGCTCATCCCTTGAGACTGGTTCCAGGCACAGAATCTTTTCCATTTTTCAGCATAAGATTTTCTAGTACTAGGCCTCCTTGCCTCTAAGATGACATCCATCACAGGTTTGCTGAGGGATGGTAAGTTAGAATTTAAGTAATTAGCCAGGCTGCAAGGTTCAGTGTTGGAAGCTGAGGGTGCAGAATCTAGTTCTCCTGCTGAGACAGCAGGGAAGGAGGCTGAGGCAGGTGCCATGGAGATATCCGTGACACACTATGCAGGAGGGAGTACCAGTGTTGACGTGGCTAGTCTGGAGCAATCAAAATCATCTTTGGTTTGTCCTGCTTGACTTTTAGTACTACTTTGGAGAGCAGAGGCAGCAGGCGGAAGGCACAGACTGATAGGTTTTTCCAGATGAAGGACAGAGCATCCACTTTCCAGGCTTGTTTGCGGGGAGTCCTTGTGCAAAATTTCTCCAATTGGTAGTTCTGGGGGGAGGCAAACAGGTCTATATCCGGGCTCCCCCATTCACTTGTCAACATGCTGAAAATCCTTGGTTCCAGTTTCCACTCATGTGGGTCCATAAGGTTTCTGCTTAGTCCGTCTGCCAGTGTATTTAACTTTCCTGGCAGAAATTGTGCTTGTAGGTGCACTTGGTAGCTTAAGTCTGCAGAGAGGGTAAGAATGTGTACCCCCCTGCTTGTTTATGTACCACATAACCGTGGTGTTGTCCGTCTTTACCATTAGTTGTCCTGGAAGAATGTAGTCCTTGAAGGCTGTCAGAGCACTCTGTACAGCTAACATTTCTTTTTGATTGATATGCAGGTGCATTTGACTTGGGTTCCATTTGTCCTGAATGCACTTCCCTGCCAGGTGAGCCCCCCATGCATAGTCTGATGCATCTGTTGTTAGGGATTGGGCGGCAGGGGGTGGTGTGAAAGGTAGTCCCTTGTTTTGGTGGCAGGAAAGCTAGGTGTAGGCAAGATATGATAGGAATCATTGTTTCAAGGCTGTGAGAATGTTGACTCCATAGGCTTTTTAGATACCACTGTAGTTTCCTCATATGCAGTCTTGCATATGGAATTAGAAGAATGCAGGAGGCCATGAACCCCAAGGCTTGCAGCATTTGTCTTGCAGATAAAAGGGTTTTTGTGGCCACTTGTTTGAAGTAGGTTGTCAAATGAGTTTGCTTTTCTGGCGTGAGGTAGGCCATCTGGGAAGTTGTATTCAAGCTTGCTCCCAAGAATGTAATTTGTTGACAGTGTACCAGTTGTGATTTCTTTTCATTTATGGTGTACCCCAGACAAGTTAGAACCCTTTTTACAAACGCCAGATGATTCAAAAGTACGTCCTGGCTTTCTGCCTGAATTAGACAATCGTCCAGAAATGGGTATATTTGAATACTTCTTTGCCTTCAAAATGCAATCACTGGAGCTAGGCACTTTGTGAATACCCTGGGCACAGTAGATAAGCCAAAGTGCAGTGCAGAGAACTGATAGTGCATGTAGTCTGCTTTGAAGCATAGGTATTTTCTGCAAGATTCCCTGATTGGGATGTGCAGGTATGCTTCTTTTAGATCTAGTATTGCCAACCAGGCGTCTTTGCCTAGCATAGGAAGTAATTGGTGAAGAGTCAGGATCTTGAATTTTGGAATCCCCAGAAAGGTGTTTAGAGTAGACAGGTCCAGGATAGAACACCATGAATGGTCTTTTCTGGGTACCAGGAAAGGTCTCGAGTAGAAACCTTGTCCCTTTTCCTCTTCTGGTACCAGTTGAATAGCCCCCATGCTTAAGAGAGAAAGTACTTGTTTTTGGGCCTCTGCCCACTGATTTGGGGGTAGGTCCGGCCACCCGTTTGGTGTTGGCATAGTGTGGAAGCAAAATCTGTTATCTCTGGGACACTATATTTAAAACCCATTTGTCCTGGGTGATGAGTTCCCAATTCTTTGCATGAAGAGCAATCTTTCCCCCCAAAGGGGCAGTCAGTTGATAAGTGCTTGGAAATTTTAAAAGGAAGTCACTGAGACAGTTTACCATAGGGGGAATCTTATTATTCCCAGATTTGGAAGTGGAGGCCCCCATTGCTTAGTTGTCTACTAAATCTAGGAGGCTAAACTTGTAAAAAATCTTTAACAGTTTGCATAGATTTAGCTTTATCTTCCATCTTTTTAAGATCTTCTTCAGCCTTGTTGCCAATCAAGCGGTCCTGATTTAAAGGAGCATCCAACAATTTAGCTTTAACATGATCAGGCAAATATTGCTCCTTAAGCCAAGCATGCCTTCTAAGCATAGACCCAGTAACAGCAGCCCTGCAAGAGACCTCTAAAGAATCAAAATCACATTGCAAAATATGTTTTCAACTTGCTCAGCAGAATGCATTAAATCCTGTAAGTCTTTAGTTTCCACACAGTCAGGAATCAACATCATTAGCTGTTTAAGTAGTCCAATAACATGTTGCTGATATTTTAACATATGAAATTGGCAGTTTAAAGCTCTAATTGCCAAGGTTGCTGAAGTATAAACCTTTTTACCCCATCTATCCAGTGCCCTGGAGTCTCTATCAGAAGGGGTAGGATTTTTTGCAGTAGAAGCCTTAATGCCCTTGGGCCCCTGTGAAATAGTCTCTGGATCTGTAATAGGATTTTTGAAAAGGAACTTATGGGACTCGGGGACCCTGTAGTACCTGTCTGATTTACTGGTAGCAGGAGGCAGGGAATCAGCGGTCAAACTGGATTCCGAGAAAGCATCATCAACAACGTCTAGTACAGGAGGAATAGCCAAAGGCCTATGCTGAGGTAGGAGAAGGAAATTCCTAAGCCTCTTTTTTTCAATCAGAAAATTCCTGGCTTTCCCAGTGAAAATGCTCCCTCAGAATATGTAAGGTTTCCCCAAAAGAAAAATCCTCAGGAGGGGAAGCAGAGGGAATGGAGTCCTCTGCATCAGAATCCTCATAAGTAGGTAAGGACAAATCCAAGTCATCAGAAGAGTCAGAAAAAAACAGAATCCTGATCAGAAGATTCATAATCAAGCTCAGCCCTAGGCCTCTTAGGGTGGGGGTTGACTACCCCTGATTAGCGTTATTAGATCTTCAGCCATTTTATCATTTTTTGCTTAGTCATAGAGGCCTGAGCATGTGGCCTGGGTGTCGGTTTTTTAGACATGGATCGAGATTTAGGCAGTATTAATGAAGGAGGCGTCAATTTAATATGCAAGTCCGTAGGCCCGAATACACCCTCAGAAGCTGGTGCCTGCACAGTGGCTCCGGACCCATCCACGGTAGAGACATCCACGGGTTCCACAGATGAAGTATGTCGTGGCACACCAGACTCCAAATGGGTCTCAGTAGAGGCCTGCAAATCAGAAGTAGCGGGTATTAAGGGCTGCGAGTACCGGCGAACTGGCGATTGGTTTAGGAGAAGCATTGTCGACAGTTTTGGACCTTGGCGGCCTGTCTCTGTCTTTATCTTTGCGTTTTTTCAGAATTCCGGTAGTCGGATGGCTAACCGACGACATTTCTGGATAATTAAACCAAGAAAGTACAGTTGTGTACACCTACCATAAATGTAGATGTTCGAGTGTCTTCACTGTTGCAGTCATTACTGTAGGGTTCTCCCCTGCCGGCAGGCAGTCCTCGGTCGGCCAGAATCCCAAAGTCTGGTTCCGGCGTCGGCTGTTCAACCATGCTCCCTGTCAGAACGCCAGGAGTACAAAGCTGACAGCCGACGCCATGTTCTCCAGTTTTTCTTGCCCCAGATGTCAGGAGTCCCAAAATGAAAAGGTCCCATATCCTTTGCAAATACACCTCAGAAGAATGGTGAAAAAAGGAACCACACAAAAGTAAAAATAAGAGGGGACAGGAGGGAGGGAAACCCAGACTGCAACAGTGAAGACACTCGAACATCTACATTTATGGTAGGTGTACACAACTGTACTATGTTCATCGTGTTTCACTGTTGCAGTCATTACTGTAGGGTAGAATCCCAAAGCAGAATGAAAGGGAGGTGGTCATAAAGTAGAAGGGGCGGCTAAAAGACCCTGCAAGACTGAAGAAGCAAAGCCTACCCTAGACTTAGAGTAGAGAGGTAGAATGTAGTGCTTTGAAAAAGTATGCGCTGAACTCCAAGTTGCAGCTTCCAAAATGTCTTTGATAGGAACTCCCCTGAGGAAGGCAGCAGTTCTGGTGGAATGCGTCCGTATATTCCCTGGGATTTGCTTTCCACAGTGTGAATAACAAAATCTGATTCCATGAGCAATCCATTTAGAAATGGTCTGTTTTGAAATGGCTTTACCTTGGGAACTTGAAGCATAAGAAACAAACAATTGCTCCGATTTTCTGATGTCCTTGGTTCTCTCCAGGTAAAAACGTAGTTGTCTGTGTACATCCAAGGAATGTAAGATCCTTTCCCCTTTATTTTGAGGAGTGGGGAAAAAAGTTGGCAAGTGGATAGTTTGATTTAAAGCCACTTTGGAAACCACCTTAGGCATGAATGTAGGATTAGTCCTCAAAGACACCCTGTCTTGATGAAAAATAATATAAGGTTCCACAGCCATAAGAGCTTGCAACTCTGAAACTCTCCTGGCAGAGGTCCGGGCTAACAGGATGGCTGTTTTCCAAGATAAAAACTTGATGTCAGAAGAGGCAGCAGGCTCAAAAGGAGGTAAGGTGAGCTTTTCCAAAACATAGTTGAGATCCCAAGCAGGAATGGGAGGAGATCTAGGAGGTCTTAAGTTCTTAGCTCCTCTGAGAAACTGTCTCATGAGCTGGTGGGAAAAGATTGGAGGGTCTGTATTATAATGAGCAGAAATAGCAGAGGCATGTATCTTAATGGAAGAGAAAGAGAGACCCTTATGTAAGAGATCTGTCAGGTAAAGTAAAATCAAAGGAATGTTCGGGAGAAGAGGATCAGAATCCTGAGCCTGCATCCAGGAACAAAATCTTTTCCATTTTCCTGCATAAGATTTTCTAGTGCTAGGACGTCTGGCTTCTAAAATGACATCCATAACCTGCTTGGGTAGGAGAGAAGGAATCAAAGGCCCTGGATTAACCAGGCCGCCAGGCTGAGAGTGCTGACATGGGAGTGTAGAACCTGACCCTGATGTTGGGACAGAAGGGTCGGAATCTGTGGTAAGACCCAAGGGGGCTCCAGACATAGGTTTTTCAGAGTGGGGTACCAAAACTGTCGAGGCCAATTTGGGGCCAACAAGATTATCATCTTGGGTTGTCCTGTTTGATCTTTAATAATACCCGTGGAAGAAGAGGAAGAGGCAGAAAGGCATATCCCGAGAGGTTTCCCCAACTGAATGATAGTGCATCCACTTTCCAAGTTTGTTTGTGGAAAGTCTTGGTGCAAAAATTCTGTAGTTGATGATTGAGATGGGATGCAAAGAGGTCTATGTGAGGACATCCCCAGACAGCTGTTATCATCCTGAATATTTCTGTGTCCAGCATCCATTCGTGTGGATCCGAAAGGTTTCTGCTCAGACTGTCTGCCAGGAAGTTTTGCTTCCCTGGTAGAAACTGAGCTTGAAGGTCCAGATTGCAAGCTAGAGCTGTGTTCCATAGATCCATGGCTAGTCTGCAAAGGGGGTAGGAATGAGATCCCCCTTGCTTGTTTATGTACCACATAACTGTGGTGTTGTCTGTCCGTATCAGTAGTTGTCCTGGTTGTAGAAGATTCCTGAAGGCCATTAGAGCTTTCTGAACGGCTAACATTTTCTTTAAATTCATATGCAGGTGCTTCTGATCCCTTGTCCAAAGGCCCTGCAGACAGTTGCCCTAAAAATGGGCTCTCCAAGCGTAATCCGAGGTGTCCGTGGTTAGAATCCGAGTGGCAGGAGGCAGACAGAAGGGTTTCCCTTCGTTTAGAGTACATGCCTTGGACCACCAAAGGAATTACTTTTGAAGACAAGGCAGGACGGAGATCAGTATGTCTAAACTGTGGCAATGCTGAGACCATATACTTTTTAGGTACCACTGTATTTTCCTCATGTGTAGTCTTGCATATGGTACGAGAAGGATGCAGGAGGCCATGTAAACCAAAGCCTGCAGGAATCTCCTTGCAGATAGCTGAGTTAAAGTTGCCAAGGTTTTGAAAGTTGAAGCCAGCAGAAACTATTTTTCGTATGACAGAAATGCCATCTGGGTTGTTGTGTTTAAAGAAGCACCCAGAAAAATTATCTGTTGTGAGGGTGTCAAATTTGACTTTTTTATGTTTACAGTGAATCCCAGGAACTTGAGGAGATCCTGAACAAACCGTAGATGCTGGAGTAAGACCTCCTTGCTGTCTGCCTGAATAAGACAGTTGTCCAGATAAGGGTAAATTTGAATTCCCTTGAGTCTGCAGTAAGCTACTACTGGAGCCAGGCATTTGGTGAAGACCCTGGGCGCAGTAGACAATCCAAAGGGCAGCGCAGAGAATTGAAAGTGCCTCGATCCGGCCTTGAAACTGAGGTATTTTCTGCGTTCCTGCCTGATGGGAATGTGTAAATATGCCTCCTTTAAATCCAAAGTTACCATCCATGCATTTCTGGACAGCATTGGAAGTAGCTGCTGTAGAGTAAGCATCTTGAATTTTGGAATCTCTAGAAAGGTGTTCAAGACTGACAGATCCAGAATGGGTCTCCATGAGTTTTGCTTCCTGGGGACTAGAAAGAGCCTTGAGTAAAAACCTTGTCCCATCTCTGAAAGTGGAACTAGTTCTATGGCTTTCATAGCCAAAAGAGCTTCCACCTGGTTTAAGGCCTCTGTCCATTGATGTTTTGGAAGATCTGGCCATCCGCTTGGCCTTGGCAGGGTATGAAAATGGAATTTGTAACCTCTTGAAACCACATCCAGAACCCACTTGTCTTGGGTTATACGAGTCCAATTTCGGTGAAAAAGAGAAAGATGTCCTTCAAGGATGCATCTGCAGTCCTAACATATGGGTTGTCCTGCCTCGGGCAGCCCTTCGGTCGGCCGGATTCCAAAGTCTGGGTCTGGCCTCGGCTGATGTCGCACTTCACCCGACGTCATAGCTGCTGTGAATTGGGTATAAAGGCATCAGCCGACGCCATTTTCCTCAGTCTTTCTTGCCGCGCGGTGCCCGAAGCAGAAGCTGTTCACAAGTGCCGGTCGGTCAGATCCAGAGATTTCTACTACCGAAGACTTCTAAACAGCTAAGTACCCCGTTGGGGACTCTTTCTTGCCTCAGCCGATGTCAGAAAAAGTAAATAATTGTTTAACTTGTGGGAAACAAATACCTCATAAGGATTTCCACTCTTACTGCCTTCCTTGCTTAGGCCCAGACCACGACGTATCAGCTTGTCTAGCCTGTGCTTCCATCAACCGACGGACACTTAGACGTCGGTCGGAGTTTGCGGAGGAGTTTTTTGGTCCCGCTTTTGCTTACAAAATGCCGGAGACTCCGACTTCGCAATTAGCTAAAAAGCGTAAGGAAAAGGACCGACACTCGCGGTCCGCGGTTTCGGCCGAAACCACGGTTAAGCCTACCGCGAGTGTCTCGGTTTCGGCTGAAACAGAGTCCTCGGTTCTTCCTTCGGCCGAAAGCATACCTCCGACTGCCGAGGCCTCGCACAGCATGGCTGAATCTGCTACCGAAATTGCTCCTGCTGTAGCAGGCACCCAGGATTTATCAGATACTATTCCTTTAGACATATCTACTCCTGCACGTGGAGCTGCTAGGCCCCCTGCATCTATGTCCATCAAGGCTTTTTCTAGGGCTAAAGCAGCTAAATCTTCTAAGGCCTTGCCTGCTAAAACCCCACACAGGCCTACTTCTAGTTCCCAAATGCTCAGCCTGGCTGAGGATCTCATTTCCTTGATCAGGGGATCCCAACCTCACCCAGACAGGGCCTCTCAACCCCCTCCAGAGAAAAGGCCTAGAGCAGAGCCCCCCGATCCAGTTTCGACTGACTACTCCTCGGATGAGTCAGAATATTCAAATCCTCCAGAAGGCCGTTATTCTCCATATGAGGATTCTGATGCAGAAAACTCCATTCCTTCTGCCTCTCCTCCTGAGGAATTTTCTTTTGGGGAAACCTTACATGCTATGAGGGAGCATTTTCAATGGCAGGGCCAGGATTTCTCAGATTCAAGGAAAAGGCTAAGGCCCTTTTTGCATTTACCACAGCATAGGCCTTTAGCCATTCCACCAGTACTAACAGTTGTGGATGATGCATTTAATGATGCCTGTACTGCTCCTGACTCTCTTCCCCCGGCCCCTGCTAAACCCGACAGATATTACAGGGTCCCGGACACACACTTTCACTTGTATAAGGCTCCTATTGCAGATCCTGAAACCATTTCTCAGGGCCCCAAAGCTGTAGCAGCTGCCTCTGCCAAAAACCCCCTCCCCTCTGAAAGAGAATCTAGAGCATTAGAGAGATGGGGTAAAAAAGTTTATACTTCTGCTACTCTTTCGGCTAGGGCCTTAAACTGCCAATTCCACATGATCCAGTATCAGGAATTTTGTTAGACCAGCTAAATAAAAAACTGTCCTCTCCTGAACCTATAGACCGTAAGTCCCTTCAGGATTTGGTACATAACACTCAGCAGGTCAGTAATCATTCTTTAAAATGCGGCTATGATGCACTGGAGGCTTCCTTTAGGTCAGCTATGACTGGAACCGTGATCAGAAGGCATGCATGGTTAAAAGAGCAAACCTTACCAGACCATGTCAAGTCAAGGCTCCTAGATGCTCCCATGGAGAAACAAAGTTTGTTTGGCTCCCCTGCACAGCAAGTGCTAAAGAAGGTGGAAGAAAAAGCAAAATCTGTTCAAACAGTCAAGGATTTCTTACAGGTCCAACCTCCGAGGTTTAGTAGAAATTGGCCTTCGAAGACTTGGTCCTTTCCAGACACCTCCAGAGCACAGAGAGGCCGAAATAGGCGCCCAAGAGGCAGAGGTCAAGCCAGAGGTGCCTACAGGGGACGTCAGTGGCAGCCTAACAACCAAAGAAGTACTGCCACAGATCCAGCTACTACCACTTCCACAGGACAGGCACAATGACTTGGCTCTGATACCGCCTACCAGGGAACAACTGGAAGCACCCTTAGGCGGAAAGCTAGCCTTATTTTCCGTAAACTGGCATTACATTACAGGAGACAAATGGACTTTACAGATAACAGACAAAGGCTACAGGTTTCACTTCCACACTCTACCAAAAAAGAGAGGAATGCCAAACCTTCCACCAAACCAAAAAACAAGCGCTCTAGGACAAATCAACCACTTACTAAGGATGAGAGCTATAGAAAAGGTACCACCTATGGAGCAAGGGCAAGGATTTTACTCCAGACTTTTCCTGGTACCAAGAAAAGAAAACCAATGGAGGCCTATTCTCGACCTGTCCGCTCTGAACACATATCTCATTGTTCCAAAATTCAAAATGCTGACCCTACAGCAACTTCTTCCCATGCTGGGCAAGGAGTCTTGGCTGGTGACTCTAGATCTCAAGGAGGCATACCTGCACGTCCCTATATGACCAGATTGCAGAAGATACCTCAGATTTCTTGCAGGATCAGAGCATTATCAATTCTCAGCATTGCCCTTTGGCTTATCTACTGCGCCCAGAGTATTCAAGAAATGCCTGGCATCAGTAATTGCTCATTGCAGGCTTCAGGGAATTCAGATTTATCCATACCTGGACGACTGCCTGATACAAGCGGACAACAAGACCAAATTAACACAAGATTTGGAAAAGGTTATACAACTACTGCAAGCCCTGGGATACACAGTCAACATGAAAAAGTCAAGGCTGGCACCATCCCAGAGGATAACATTCTTGGGTGCAGAACTGGACACTTCAAATCAGATGGCATTTCTCACAGCAGAAAAGCAAAAGCAACTACCACTCTATTTCAGGGCATTGACAACACAGAACCAGCTTACATCAAGGAAAGTCCTGCAAGCCCTGGGTTATATGGCATCCTGCATAATATTGGTTCCACATGCCAGGCTGCATATGAGGAAGTTGCAATGGTACCTAAGGAATATATGGTCTCAACACAAGCACAGCCTAGAAGCTCAGATTCCAATAATTCCATGCCTGAAGCAAGAATTCCTGTGGTGGGCTCAGGCCTGTCAGTTGAACAGAGGACTGCCCTTCCACAAGCCTCACCCAAGCCAGACTATCACCACGGACGCCTCGGACCTAGGCTGGGGGGCACACATGGTGGACAAGTGTATACAAGGCCTATGGACACAAGACCAGCTGAACCTACACATAAATCAAAAAGAGATGCTGGCAGTGAAACAGGCAATCCAGACATTCAGACCGTTTCTTCAACAGGGTCATTTGCTGATAAGGACGGACAACACCACAGTCATGTGGTATATCAACAAACAAGGGGGCACACATTCATATCCTCTATGCCGGATGGCAATGGACCTGTGGAATGTAGCCCTGAACCTCAACATTCAGCTCCAGGCCATATTTGTGCCAGGAAAAGAAAATATACTAGCAGACACCTTAAGCAGAACTACCACGGATGCCCACGAATGGATGCTGCATCCAGACATCTTCAAATCCATTACAAAGAAATGGGGACTACCAGAAATAGATCTGTTCACATCCCCACACAACCACCAATTGAGAAAATTCTGCACAAGGACATCCCACCCACTAGCTTGGAAGGTGGACTCCCTCTCCTTCAGTTGGGAAAACCTGACAGCATATGCATACCCACCTCTTCCTTTGATGCACAAAGTGCTACTGAAGATCAAAGAAGATCGCCCAAGGATCATCCTGATAGCTCCAGACTGGCCGAGGCAGCACTGGTACCCGCTACTGAGGAGTATGTCTCGGACACACGCATGGCCTCTACCTCTAGTTCCTTTACTGCTAACACAGAACAACTTCAAGATCCTACATCCAAACTTGAAAACACTACAGCTGGCTGCCTGGAATATTATGTAAAACAAAATAACCCAGATTTATCCCAGAGGGTTAAAGACATTATACTGGAGGCTCGCAGTTCCTCCACAAGGAAGACTTACTCAGCCAAATGGAAAAGATACCTCTTTTGGAGTGCAGCGAAAGGAGAAAGTGTATCATTACCAAACATAGCTAACATCCTGGAATACTTAGCAGACCTTTTCCACAATGGCCTGTCTTACTCCTCCATTAAGATTCATGCATCAGCAATTTCAGCAGAATACAACATGGATCCACCAGTCTTCTCTCATCCTCTACTCAGGCAGTTTCTGAGAGGAATTAAAAATGTAAAGCCTCCAAGGAAGCCACCTTTGCCTACATGGGACCTCAACTTTGTGCTGGAAAAGTTAACACTTCCCCCTTTCGAGCCAGCAGCAACAGCAACAGCAGAATTACAGTTCTTATCTTGGAAAACTGCTTTCCTGCTTGCAATCACTTCAGCAAGAAGGGTTTCTGAATTATAGGCATTAATGGCAGTACAGCCCTTCCTTATCTTCCATCAGGATAGAGTATCCTTGAGAACTAACCCTACTTTTATGCCAAAGGTGGTCTCCAGGGTATCATTGAACCAAGCAATACACCTACCAACATTCTTCCCCAACCCACAGAACAGGGGGGAAAGACTACTACATACCTTAGATGTGCACAGGCAATTGCGCTACTATCTGGACAGAACCAAGAACTATAGAAAAACTGACCAGCTTCTGGTAGCATATGCAACAGGAATGGAAGGAAAAGCAATTTCAAAACAGACAATCTCAAAATGGATAGGAAATTGCATTAGATTTTGTTACTCTTTTCATGGAAAGACAACTCCAGAAAACATCAGGCCTCACTCCACAAGAGCTACAGCCACTACTACAGCTTTCTTACGAGGAGTGGCTACCAAAGACATTCTAGAGGCTGCTACTTGGAGCTCCGTGCATACATTTGCCAAGCATTATAATCTACCTTTATACTCCAGATCCCGAGCAGGTTTTGCAACTGCTGTTTTGCAAGGGATCTTAACTACACCATAATCTTTTTAGTGCCTCCTCCCCCAGTTTGGCTATGGTATTCTACCCATATGTTAGGACTGCAGATGCATCCTTGAAGGACATAGTACAGTTTTGTACCTACCATAAATGTAGATGTCCGAGAGGTATGCATCTGCAGTCAGGATTACCCACCCTCCTTCCCTCTGTGGTACTCCTAGGGTATTTGCCCATCTTGTAGCTAGCTGGGGGAATCTATTATGGTGTATTTGTTTGTATATATGTATATACATGTTATTTTTGTTTGCTCTCTACTGTTTGGAATCATTTGCATTTATCCAAATTTAGCCTTCCTAGAGGGCACCTGGCATCTGGGGCAAGAAACACTGAGGAAAATGGCGTCGGCTGATGCCTTTATACCCAATTCACAGCAGCTATGACGTCGGGTGAAGTGCGACATCAGCCGAGGCCAGACCCAGACTTTGGAATCCGGCCGACCGAAGGGCTGCCTGAGGCAGGACAACCCATATGTTAGGACTGCAGATGCATACCTCTCGGACATCTACATTTATGGTAGGTACAAAACTGTACTTTTTCCTCCGAGAGGGGCTTCCAGGCAAGAAGTTCCTGCAGCCCAACAGAGGGAGTCATTGAGTCTGTTTCCTATGAGTTTGCGACCTGTCCTCTCCCTCCCCTAGGGGTGGAAGCAGTCCACTGTCTTGGTCTATAAGAGGCTTGTGTTTGAGGCCTTCCTTGGGAGCGTCTGTATCTACCCCTCTGAGGCCTGTCTGAATTGGGAAAGGACCAATTTTTTGTAGGCCAATTCCTGCTAAATCTGGGTGGCTGTACTTGTAAGAAATCCAACAGTTTGCATGGATTTCGCCTTGTTCTCCATCTTTTTAATCACCTCTTCAGCTTTTGATCCAAACAAAACATTATACTGAACAGGAGCATCCAATAATTTAGCTTTTACTTGTTCTGGCAAATTTTGTTCCTTTAACCATGCATGCCTTCTAATAACTGTGCCAGAGGCAGCAGCCCTACAAGAAGCCTCCAAGGCATCAAATCCGCAGTGTAAACCATGCTTCCCAACTTGTTCAGTGGCATGCAGTAAGTCATGTAATTCCTTATCATCTGCACAGGCAGAAATGGAAGTAAGCTTTTGTTTTAAAACAGACAAGAGAAATTGCTGGTACTTCACCATATGAAACTGACAGTTCAATGCCCTAATAGATAAAGTAGCAGAAGTGTACACTTTTTTTTTTTTGCCCCATCTTTCTAAAGATCTAGAATCCTTCTCAGTGGGAATGGGGTTTTTAGCAGAAGCGGCCTTAACTCCCTTAGGACCCTGAGAAATGGTTTCAGGGTCAGCAGAAGGGTTCTTGTATAAAAACTGGTGGGAATCAGGAACCCTGTAATATCTATCAGGCTTAACAGGAGCAGGAGGAAAAGAGTCAGGGGTTAAGTTAGCCTCCGAAAAAGCATCATCCACAATATCCAAAACAGGAGGAATAGCCAGGGGTCTATGTTGGGGAAGAAGAAGAAAATCCCTTAGTCTTTTCTTAGATTCCGAATACTCCTGTCCTTCCCAGTGGAAATGTTCCCTCATTTCATGCAAAGTTTCCCCAAAAGAGAAATCCTCAGGAGGAGAAGCTGAAGGAAAGGATTCCTCAGCATCAGAATCCTCATAAGGAGGGAAAGAATATTCCTGGTCAGAAGAAGAAACTGAAGAAACAGAAGCCTGATCAGAGGAATCATAATAAACTTCCTGCCTTGGCCTTTTATCTGGAGGGGGATGTGAACCCCTAATCATAGTAAGTAAATCCTCCGCCATCTTAAGTAACTGTTTCTGTGACTTGGGAGCCGGTTCAGAAGAGGCCTGTGTTACTTTGATTTGGAAGGAGTCTTTGCCTTTGTCTTTGGCTTTGCCTTTATTAGAAGCTGAGTAGGTCTGAAAACCCCTTCGGAAGCCGGTACCTGCACAGCGGCTCCAGACCCATCCGAAGGAGCATTGTCCGAAGGTCCTGCAATAGAAATATTCAAAGGCCTAGTTGGCTCCTCGTGGGAGTCCGTTTCGGCCATCGGTTCCGAAATAAAGCGCCTCACTGACGACGGCCGAACCTGAAGCAGGCTCCGCTTGTGCGAGATCATCAGATTTGGACCTCAGAGGCCTGTCTTTGTCCTTGCGCCGTTTGTGAACTCCAGTAGCCGGAATCGTATCCGATGACATTTTGTAGTTAAAACGCCTACCGAAGTAATGAAATGCAAAATCGTACCTTCGTTTAATTGTACGTTGATTGAATCTAGCACAAAACCGACAACTAGCTACATCGTGGTCAGGGCCTAAGCAAGGAATACAGTAAGAATGAAAATCCTTATGAGGTATTTGCTTCCCACATGAAATACAATTATTAACTTTTTCTGACATCGGACTGGAGCAAGAAAAAGTTTCCCCAACGGGGTACTTAGCTTTGAGTGGAGAAGAAAGTCTTCGGACTGAAGTTTTTCAGAAAAAATTGTCAGGAGTCAGCCGACTGGCACTTGCAAACTGCTATCACCGCACGGCAAGAAAGACTGGAGAACATGGCGTCGGCTGTCAGCTTTGTACTCCTGGTGTTCTGACGTCAGGGAGCATGGTTGAACAGCCGACGCCGGACCCAGACTTTGGGATTCTGGTCGACCGAGGACTGCCTGCCAGCAGGGGAGAACCCTGCAGTAATGACTGCAACAGTGAAACACGATGAACATCTGAAATGTTTAGAGGCAAAAAAATAAGACAACGGATAGTGCGCAGATTAAATAAAGCACAAAACCTAGAACAAGGTACGTCATTGCCAGGGCCTAGGCAAGGAGTACAGTATGAATGAAAATCTTTATGAGGTATTTGCTTTCCACAAGTAATGCAATTATTAACTTTTACTGACATCAGGAAGGAGCAAGAAAAAAAGTTTCCCCAACGGGGTACTTGGCTTTTAGTTGAAGACTTCAATTCTGAAACTAGAAAACAAAAATTTCAGGAGTTGGCTGACCGGCACTTGCGAAATGCTTCTGCTTCGGGCACCGCACGGCAAGAAAGACTGATGTAATGGTGTCAGCTGCATGTTTTATACCCCTGATGACCTGACGTCATGGAAGAAGGGACAGCAACCAATGCAGGACACAAGACTTTGTTAATCAGGCTGACTGAGGGCAACCTGCAAGCAGATTACCCAAATGTAATGACTGCAACAGTGAAACATGAAGAACATCTGTTGCCCAATAACGGAAAAGTACCAAATAAATGTCGATTTTTGTACATGAATAAATGTCGATTTTTGTACATGAATAAATGTAGATTGTTGTATGGGGGGTAAATAAGGCATCCCCTAATAATACACCCTAATGCGTATTTTGGCAGGGAAAAAAGTATAAGACCCAGTCTTATTTTCGGGGAAATATGGTATCTGTTGCCAGAATTTTCAGTAAACTTCCAATGTCCTCCATCATTGTACAGCTGTATCTCCCCTAACTCTTAATTCAGTTTCTAGTCCCACCCATATTGGTACTACATATTTACAGATCTTTCTACTTTTAAATCTTGCTTTTTTACTATTTGGTTGTTGGGGTATGCCTGCTCTGTGTAAAGTATCAAAGAGTCCACGAATATCTTCATGGCCTGAACGTTGCATTTTGTATCATTTTCCACTGCTAAAGTATATTAACTTTTTGCCAGGTCTCTTGTCACATTTCCTTTGCTGCTTCAGCCACCTCCCTCTTAATGCATGCCTCCAAGTATTTCATCCTGTCATGTCCCTGAAGGAAGGGATAAGAATGTAATTAACCTTTACGGCCTTCGTTTTTGTTCTGTTTATCCTGTACCCTGCAAAATTGTTCTACTTACTTGAAATCACATTGGCATGCCACTCTGAGTCTGACATGAAATATAACGTTGTTTGTAATTAACGCTATTTCTACTTCTGGCTATAAAAGTCAAAACCTTTTATGGCTGATTCTTTTACCCTGATGGCCAATGGTTTAATACAGAGGACAAACAGCAATGGGGACAAGGGGCATCTCTGGTTTGTGCCCCTTGATTGGTCCAAGTTTTCTAACATTTGCCCCAAAATGTTAATATGTGCCCTAGTTAGCATGCATATTTATTTACTAATTCTACCCACTGCTCAGGAACTCCAAATGTTTGAAAACAAAATTCTCACCTCACCTGTCAAACACTTTTTCAGCATCCAATCCTACTGCTAATAGGCTTGCATTTGTCTTCTCTGCCTATTGTTTTGCTTATATTATCAAAGGCTTCCCTCCCCACTATAAAAACGCACTGAACAGGGTTTATAATCCTGGGAAGTATTTTAGCTAACACCGTAGCCAGTCTAGACAAAAATATTTTATAGTCATGATTACAAACTGATATCAGACTATAAAACCCTTGGTCTGATGGATCTTTGTCCTCTTTGGGTATAACTGCCATTATGGCTTCTGACCAAGATTTGGGCTTTTCCCCTCCATAATGGCATTACATAGCTTCACCCAGATCTTTATGATCATTTTTCTAGTTTCCACGTCTCAACCGTCATTCCATCTGAACCCAGTGATTTCCAGGAGGGGTGGTGTCTAATTGACTTCCTCCACACTCCTCGTTCTTAGTAATTTTCTTTTTTTTTTTTGTTTCATTTTCTGACACTTCTAGAATTGAAAAAAAAAGGAATTTATGTATTTCTCACAATGCTGGATCTTTTCATTCCTGTCCATCTGATACGACTGTTGGATCTTCGGGATGCTTGTTGGATCTGAACTACTAGAGCTCCAGCCCGGAACTCCTCAAACCCTTTCCTCCCACAGTGCACTTGTCCTCTCTACAGACCATCCCTCAGATTGAGTTTGTTACCTGAAGTAGAAAGGACAGAACATTACTCCTTTGGAATCATTAAACAGCTGAAGGTAGGGTTATAGTTGGAGGGTTGTCGTATCGTAATTCCATGTCTTTTTCATTCTGTCCATCTGTTATGGGTGGTATCAAGACAAAAGCCCTTTGAGGATGGAGGCCCCAAAAAAAAAAAAGCCATGGATCTTAATCAAATTGAACTTGTAGTGATTAGAAAAGGTATGCAAGGTCGACCAAGTTAATGCTGCAAAAATGTTTATCAGTGGAAGAATTCTTAAAGCTACACATGTTGAAAATGATTTTTTATTTTAAATGACAGTGACTCACTGCTGCTCTGATTAACTTATCTATCAGGACAGAGTTATCTTGGACACTTTCTTTCCTAGACTGTTTGAAATGAAAGAAACACCTATAAATCCACCCTGAATTCTTTCATACATTGTAAGTAAAACCTCAGTTGCCTGTGAATATACAGAGAATGAAGACCATGTTCCCCTTTGTTAGAATAGCTGGGAAAGAGCACTGGAAGGCTGACAGCTTAGTTCAAATTGGATTCTGATGCCACCTTAGGGATAAAGAATGGATTAGTTCCGAGGGATGCACTGTCCTTGTTAAAACCATGGTGGCCTCAGAGAAGACAAAACATATAATTCAAAAATTCTTTTGGATGAAGTAATGGTCACAAGGAATAGAGTTTTCTTTGAAAGACATTTAAAGGCCATAGAAAAAGATGGCTCAAAAGACGGCAGAGTTGAGACCTCCAGCACTAATTTTAGGTTCCAGGAGGTCCAAGAAGGAAAAAATACCTTTTAAGAAGGCCTTGCACAGTTTATTTGGTGCCAATGAGTAGGAATCTGGCTGAGGGAGATAATTATAAGCTGAAGACAACTGCACTTTAACAACTGAGAAACTAGAAACAGCATAAAATAAGGTCACAAAAGAATTTAAGACATCATGAACAGAAGCTGCCAAGGAATTTACTAATGATGTGGCCCAGAGAGCAAAATGCTTTCAACTGCTTAGATAGTGTCACAGAAAGACTGTACTCAAAAGATCTGACAGGATCTTAAAAACATCTTGAGGCAAAGCAAGGTCCACGGCCCTTACTGGAATTGGAGAAACCAAGTAGTTAATTTCAAATTCTGGAGATCTGGCTGAGGCTTTCCAGACGAATGGGACAAAAG
This sequence comes from Protopterus annectens, assembly GCF_019279795.1. Lineage (NCBI taxonomy): Eukaryota > Metazoa > Chordata > Ceratodontiformes > Protopteridae > Protopterus > Protopterus annectens. The sequence goes on along the minus strand of NC_056748.1, from coordinate 1,159,699,989 downwards.
ATCCAGAAATGGCTCCAGAAGCCAACAGGATTTTTTTGAGATGAAGCCTAAGTGGGGAAACCAAATTTGTCTGGGCCAGAAAGCTGCAATTAGAATAACTGCTGTTCTGAATTGCATCTCAAGAACTGTCCATCCTGGGGGGATCAAAGCAAGGTAGGTGCTGCATTTGGTGATGGCTGGGGATGCAAAAAGATCACAGCGTGAATAGTCACAATGGCTAAAGATGGCCTGAGTCACTGGTAGATTAAAAGACCATTCATGAGGAAATTTGACTATTCTGCTGTGCCTGCCTGCAATGCAGTTGGATTTCCTGGGTATATACATTTTTCCCAGAAAGCAGTGCAAGCTCATTGTCCATTGTACCACTTTCATCACTTTCCAACCCAAGGTGTAGGACTTGATTCCTCCCTGCTTGTTTATGTACCATACCACCATCATGTCGCCAGCCTGAAAGGAGACCAAATCTGAAGGGAAGTCTTGAAGCTCTTGCAGTGCTAGAAGAACTGCCCTCATCTCACAGATACTAATCTGAATATTGGCCTCCTGAGCATTCCAAAAAACTTTGACCATCCTCCCCTGAAAATGTCCCCCCACTCCATTATGGAGGGGTCCGTGTTGACTACTGCCACTGGAGGAGGGACTACAATTGCTCTTCCTGTGAAGACAAGTAGAGAAGACAGCCACACAAGTGAAGGATTCCGGCAAGTACTGGTTACAATGATGGGGCATCAGAGATGGTGGGTTATTTCAGATCACTGATTCTGCAGTAACCAGTGTAACATCCTTATGATAACAAGTCAAAGTCAAAGAAAATGTTATTGTCATTCAGAACTACAGAAGTGTAGCTGAATGAAATTACAATGCTTCGTTCTCAATGCAGGAAACAGTTGCACATATAGATAGAGAAAAAATAATAAAATATCACAGTAGAAATTTAATAAGTAGCAATTAGTAAGTAAAGTAGAGTTCTCTAGGGATAAAGTACCTGCAAAGACCCAAAGGAAGTTTCAACTGCTGAACAATAGGTGCAGGTACCCCACAGGTACCCCACAACAATCGAAGAATGAACATTTTACTTTGAGACTGGTTGGCTTTGATTGTTGTGGGGTACCTGCACCTATTGTTCAGCAGTAAGTAAAGTAGGACAGCAGTGACCCACACCCAAACTAAAACAAAACAAAACAAAAAACAAAAACAAAACAAGCAAACTGAACCATAATAATACAAACTTTCATTAGACCAGGGCTAGTAGGACCAGAAAAGTAGGAGGTTTGTCACACTGTAGAAGATCTTGTATCATCCTGTGAAGAGCCCACATTCTCTCTCTGATGGCAAACAGTGTCCAGATGGCAGACTCTGAATAGTATGGACTGAGTTGGTTCTTTTTGAGATTTTTTTATATGGATTGTAATATCAAAGGACAGACAAATCCAGAAACGGTATTCCCTGGTCTTCTGCAGGGATTTGACTGTTATAGCAACCGGGGATAATCGTCCTAATACAGGAACACACTAGTTGCCTGAAATTGAAGATGGGTTGCGACCATGGCCATGCATTTGCTGAACACTTTGGGGCAAGACTGAAGGGCAGGGCCCTGAACTGATGGTGATTAACTCCTACTCAGAAGCAAATAAACCTCCTGGAAGCTGTCTCAATCTTAATGTCCAAGCCGGTATCCTGGAGGTCCACAAAGCACATCCAGTTACTCTCTAGGCAAGGCAGAAGAGACTGCACCATGACCATTCTGAACAGGGTCTTACTTACAAAATGTTCAGGTATTTAAGGTCTGAGATCCTTGTGCTTATTCAGAACAAAGAAGAATCTGGAGTACTGACCTGACTATAGCTGATCTGGTGGGAACTTCTGAATGGCTCAATAAAGACCGAACTTCCTTTTCAGCTACTTTGTGTTGGTGGCATTTAACATCTGGGAGTGCCCACTGAGATGTGGTGGTGGGGAGATGGGAAAAGGGTATGCAATAGCCTCTGGATATTATACCTCTCACCCAGGAATCTTACATGATGGTCATACATGCAGAAGGTAGAGGGCTATATGATCTTCCTTCCAGGACATAACTGCTGGAGCTCTGAAAATGGCCTGTGGTGCCCCTGGTTTTGCAGAATTCAGTGATGTCTGGGTCTGCATTTGTTATAGGGACCACCACTGCCTTGGCTGCCCCTGTTGAAAAAATGAGTCAAAGGGAGGACACGTTGATTCCTGTAAATATACAGACATAGACCCTTTCTGGTTCTGACTGTATGGACTCTGGGTATTCTTAAATCTCACACTGAGAGTAGATAACATTTTCTCCTCCTTCTCACACTTCTGCTTGCTTTCTTTACCAGTGGGGTCAAAAAACAATGACCTATAACATACAGTGTTGGTGAAGGATGCTCTGAAATTGTCCAAAAAGACACAAGCAAAGCTAGGTTAAAGTGCCTTATACAAATACCTGACCCTTCTGCCCTGGCTGGTCCATCAGCTGCATTATGCATAACCTGCATGAAAAGGTTGGTACATACTCAAAGTAATTTCTAACTGTTTCCTTGAGTGTGGTGTAAGGGTTTCTTCAAAGTATTTAATTCCTGCTTGCTAAGTCCCTTTGAAGTATGTTCATATGTGTAAATTATTTCAGTACCATATCTGCAAAGATGCCGATCCCCTAGTGAGTCCATTACTTGGGACTTCCTGTTGGGTGGCTGGGCTGTGGCCATATCCTCAGTCAATTCCTTCTTAGTGGCAGCTAAGACAATGATGGAATCAACCAGTGGACCCTTCATCTGGTATTCATGTCCTTGGGTTGTCTCAAAATTTTGTCGAGATTCCCCAGTACTGACTCACATGAGCTGGGCTGTTGCCATGACTTCTAAACAGCTAGACCAATGAGGCAGTCTACTGGGGGAAGCACCCAAGAAGTAGAGGGTGCCACTCCATAAGCTTCACAAGACTTCCTCATTCAATGGGGAGGGGAAAATGGTAGGTCAGTTATCCTTCCAAAGCATGCGCTCCAGGACTTCAACAAAGTCAACATCCTTAAGAAAAGACTGAGGGGAATCTCCCTCTATCATATGATTCTAAGTATGTAGTAAGTGACTCCGACTGGAAGTACAGTTACTTCCATGACCACTTTCTTGGCACATTAAATGGTGGGTCATCTGACTCCTTAAAGAAGTGTGACAGTGCTTGGACTGCCTGTTTGAGAAGCAGGGCTTTACTCTGATCAGTGGATGCATGTCTGGGCTGAGAAGTAACAGCAGGAGTGCCCAGGGGCAGAACCATGACATGTGAAGTCTAATAAGCAAATTTCAAAAGAAATGATATCATCCTCCCCATGACCTTGAAAGAGGATGGTAAGAAACAAAAAATACTTTAACCCCACCAAATTCCAACAAGAGCTAAACTCAAGTAAATGGTAAATTCTAAAACACCTTAGAGCTTAGAGCTTACAGCTTAGAGGAAGCAGTTGTATACTTTAACAACAAAAATCCTAGAAATCCTTGATTCTCATGCACTCGTTCGCTCAACAGGAAATAAGGCAAAATCTGAGCCATGGCTTTCCAAAGAGTCTAAACTAAAAATCACCCTTAGAATCAAGGCATGGACATTATGGCGTACTACTAAAGACCCCCCAAGATCACATTAAATATAGGCAATCAAGGAATGACACTAAAAAATACATTCTACAAGTCAAAAAAACTACTACTACAATCTACAGGAAATAAATCAAAACAACCCTCAGAAGTTTTGGGCAGGTTTAAATAAACTACTACATCCTGGACAAACTTCCACCCCAATCCCTGCAGCCACCTATGATAAACCTTCTGAGGAAGTCTGACAGTTTTAACCACTTCTTTACTGAGACTATTCAAGCCCTAGCAAGCCAACTACCTCCCAGCTCCCCTAGCCATGAAAGTAACACCCCCAGAAACCAACTCACATTTAGATTCCAACCAGTTGCCACCTCACTCATCCGTATCTTGATTAAAAAACTAAAACCAACTACACTCTCCTCTGATCAACTCCCTGACGAGTATCTACAAAAAGAAGATGATGCCATTGCTTACCCCATCTCAATACTAATCAACTGAACAATAGCAGAAGCCAAAATCCCTTCTACTTGGAAAATATCCTATGTAATCCCACTTCACAAATGAGGTAGCTCTACTGAGTTATCCAATTATAGGCCAATAGCAATAGTATCCCCACTTGCAAAAATTATGGAAAAATGTATCCATATACAACTGATGCACCACCTAACTCTGAATAACCTCATAGCAGACTCCCAGCATGGCTTCCGACCTCACCACAGCACTACTTCAACCCTTCTAGCCTTCTCCAGTACCATAAACCATAATCACAATAACAATAACATATCATCTGCCCTCCTCTTGGATCTCTCCAAGGCATTTAATATAGTGGATCACCAATTACTAATCCACACCCTGAAAACTTTCTGTCTAGATACTACAGCCATTCAATGGTTCCAGTCTTATCTGAATGATAGACAGCAGGCTGTCCTTTGGCAAAACAAACTTTCTAAACTCCTACCCAACACACTAGGTGTACCCCAGGGATCTATACTAGGGCCCCTTCTATTCTCTATCTTCATTAACGACCTTTGTATTGCTATCCCTAAAGTTAGCTGTGTCCAATACGCTGACGACTCCACCCTGATATGCTCGGCCACATCACCAAACAAGCTTTGGTCAGCTACATAAACCACCTTCAACACAAAAGAAAACTGGCTTTCTGGTTATCTGATCCTAAATCCCCAAAAAACTAAACTGCTGCTTTTCTCACCAACACACAGGTCAACAGCATTCACTTTTACAATTAAATCTAATAATGGCACAATAATCTCCCCAGACTCCTCTACAAAACTGTTAGGTGTTATCATCGATAATCTTAAATTTGACCTACATGTTAATCAATCCATTAAGACCATCAATAAAAAAACTAGACTCACTTTACAGGATAAAAACCTTCTTAACCCCTCCTGCTAGATTTGCCATAGCTTGCTTTCACCTACTTTCAACTCTTTTGTATGCATCCCCATTACTCTCCAATCTAAACAAATCTGTTCTTAAACTCTCTATCTGCTACAACCATATTGCCAGATTTGCCACTAGCCTGCCTAAAAGGACTTATCACTTTATCAACCTAAATCAGGTTGGGTGGCTAGAATTGCCCTGCTTGATCCAGTATAACCTTATGATTACTGTCCATAAGATCCTTTACAATCCAGACAATACTCCTGCTCTTAAAAATATTATCACCCCCTATCACAATCTCCAACCTCTTAGATCCTAATTACTAGCCCAGACCATCAAAACTGCTAACTCCACATGTGACTCTCTCTTCACAAACTCTGTAGGCAGATCCTGGAACTCTCTCCCACCCGAAATTACTTTGCTCACCTCCCTGAGTCAATTCAAGACTAGACTCAAACAACATCTGACACTAAACTGGCTATGTCAATGTAGCAAACCTGACTAACTCTCCTTGACAATGAGACAAAAACAGTAATTTTAGCCTACCTATGACACTAATCCTGACCTATATTACGTTTAACTCTAAACTTGTTTAGGTATGTAACCACTGTAAATATTGCATCTGTAACTTACTGTATGAGTTAATAACAGTATTTTAGCTTACCTGTGTTACTTAATGGATGACCTACTCTCGGGATATTTTTTAACCCTAGAACTTCTATAATTTGCTTAGGTATGTAACCTCTGTAAATATTGTATCTTAAACTTAACTGCTTGCTTAGATATTTTAACTACTGTAAATTTTGTATTTTTAATCTAAACTGCTGACCTTGGAGCTTTTCTCCCCGGGCCTCCGCTGAAATGGACATGTACCCAGTCGGACCATCCTGGTCAACAAACGTAAAATAAAATAAATAAATGTCAGCCAGATCCAAAGTATCCCACTCCCAGACAGGACACCATCCGAACTGGAGAAGGAATGGTTTCAGTCGAAGGGATGTGCCCCGACCTCAACAAAGTGGAAGCTGTCAAAGGGGTCAAGGAGCCAGCAAAGGCAGTTTCGAAGATGGTACATAGCACATGCCAAGTCAGTATGACAGAGCTCCACTTAGATCCAGAAACCTAGGAGTCAAACTGGATGGATACAGGGATTCCAGCACCAAGGCAGGAGCTCCAGTCACTGCAAAGACACAGACTCAGACTCTGATCTTGCCAACAGCTCCAAACAAACACAATGCCTCAGAGATGTGCACCTAAAAAGGAGCAAGGATAGGAGATACAGGACCTGTCCTTTCCACGCTCAGAGCTAATGGGAGAGGAATGATGCCCATTCCTATCTGCATCCTCAAAAAAACCCTCATCATTAAGTCCAGGTCTAAGTCAAAAGCACTCCTAATAGACCTAAATGACCTGAATGTGGATACCAGAGGAGGACAGGAAGGAATCCAGAAATGTTCCCACTCCAAAGGCGGCTTATTAAATCACCCTGCTGATGACTCATCTGTAATTAGGAGAGAATCCAAAGAGATCTCAGCAAAAGAAAGATGCTCAGAGTCCAACTTTGATGTGTATTTCTGTTACAAAGCTTTGGGTGCCAGCAATGTGCTTTGTCATCCACCTTCCTTTTCTTGCTAAATATCCAGTCCCTCCAGGCTCCAGTACTGTAAACTTAGTAGGCATCTGTTTGTGCTATACCTAAGCTGTAAGCCCCTGTCCCTCCTACACATTGCCAGGCTGCTCTAACTTACCAGGGTCCACCTAGTCAGTTAACTTTTCTTCTATCCACTCCACTCTTTTAATACCTCTCTCCTTCCCACAATAACCATCAGTCTCTGCTTGCCCTTACAACCCGCATAGCCTTCTCTCTACACATCGACCACCATTTCTTGCCTCTACTTTATGTTCCTCATCTGTATTATACTTAATTTTTCTATTACTCTCCACCCTGTTACCTTTATTGTTCTCCTGCATTTGTTATATTCCCCCTTCTTTTTCTACTTACCTAACATTTCTTTTAAGAAAACCTAATGTACAACTTACCACTTTTCTCTCTATCTGCCATTCTGGCACTCTACTTTTTTCTACATATTTTTGCAAAGTGTCCTGGTTGTTTCTGAAGAGTCCTTCTCTTCGGCTCAGGTCTAGGCTGCTTCATTCGACCTCACTACACTCTGGTTCACTCTGCTCCCCATACCCTACCCCCAATTCCCACCCACCCCACTTTCATTTGCTTTATACTCTCTCTCCCCTTAAACCACACCTCCTGTCACCTCCCAACTTCCTCCAATACTCTCCAATCACAGAATAATTCCCACCTACTTTAACACACCCACATTGCTCTAGACTACTACCCTATCCCCCTCCTCTAGTATCCTCTCACACATCCCCAAACCTTTCAAATTATGTGTATCTCTAACTCAAGCTTAACTAACAGCATCCTGCTTATCTTTACCATACCCACCCTCTTTATTAGCTCTACTGCCACCTCTTATTTATGCACTCTCCCACCAAACTACTCTTCTCCTACCAGTACCTCTCACTCACATACTTATTCTTTCCCTATAGCCCCATCTCTCTTTATTCATTCCCTCTCTGCCTTTTATAAAATCAAACCTTTCCCTGTCTCTATACTCCCACTCAAAACTAAAACAAAACACCACCTCCCAATAAACCACTTTACTTCCCACACATTACTTCTCTTAAATTTGCTATCAGGTGACATACAGACAAACACTAGGCCAATCCATAGTTCCTCTCTCCCAGCTTACTCCTCTCACCTCCAAAACTCTATCACTAATACTTCTTCCCAGTCATCCTTATCTACACCCAATAAACATCTTTCATTACTACCTATGAACATTCAAAGCAACTTGAACAAAGTCTCTCTCTTCTAAGCCTGGATGTTCACACATATCCCAGACATTCTATGCCTTTCAGAAACCTGGCTTAAGCTTCATATCTAACACTGAAATACTTCCACCATGCTATAACATCCTCTGGTATGACTGCCTTAAAAAGAAAGGTGGTGGTGTTGCAATTCTCTACTCTAGCCATCTCACCCTTTTCCCTCTCTCAATTAACACTTCAGATTTTCACCCAGCTGAAATTCTCATAGCCACTCTCCCGTTCTCTCAAAATATTTTTCATGAAACCATTATTATGAGTGATGTAAACATCGACCGGAATACCCTTGATACTACCTCTCCAAATTCCTCCATCAACTTCTTTGGATTCTCCCAGGTAATCACTGACCCAACTAATTTAAACAAACACACAAACTCCAGCTCCACTCTCGACTGGATCCTCACTTTCAAACCTAAGCTGTATCATAACCCTTCTACCCTGCCTGACACCCTCAGTGATCATGATCCCGCCATCACCATTAGACATTCTCCCCAGCTACAAACCCCCCAGCTTTAGAAAGACTGTCGAACACTCTCCAGCTTTAACCCAAAATACTTTTAACCATCTGCTCTCTTCAATTAACTGGTCCTTCCTCCACAACATCCCCCTAGAGGAGGCTATCTTATCGGTTAACATAATCTTTCTAGAAATACTCAACTCCTTAGCCCCCATTAGGAAACTTAGGAGCAAAACTCACTTTCCCCGATTAAAAAAAGCCACTCAAATTCTTATGAACAAGACAGAGAGTGCATGGAAAAAATGGAAGAAATCCAATTCCTCCACTGATCTTCAAACCTACAGAGAGCTCTGTAACTTAAAAAAAAAAAAAGATCACTCTTGATAAACATAACTTTTCCCATAAACCACTAGATTGCTAGAATATATGGGGTTAGAGTGTGGGTTATCTGTAAACAAGCTGCTAAATCCTGGGTGCCCATCTTCCCCCAACCCATACACTAATAGCTCTCCCACAGACACTGCTACTCTCCTCAATACCTTCCTCATTGATTCTATCCTTACCCTGGCCAAAGATGACATATCTACAACCTGAGCCCACCCCCATCTCTAACCATTGTACTATCTTTTCTCTAAAGAGCTTAGGCCTTATGGCATACCACAAAGGCCCACCAGATCAAAGCAGATATCGACAACTAAGGAATGAGACTAAAAAATCCATCCTACTAGATAAAAAGAGCTACTATTGTCAACTACAGCAGAAAAATCAAACTAACCTTCAAAGGTTTTGGGCAGGTATAAATAAACTGTTGTGTCCAGGACAAACTACCACTCAAATCCCTGGAGCCTCTATTGATAAACTACCAGAGGATGTTGCAAACACCTTTAATAGTTTCTTCACTGAGACTATTCAGTCCCTTACTAGTCAGCTACCTGCAAGCCATCCCAGCTCAAAGATCACCACTCCCAGTACTCGACCCTCCTTTAGCTTTCAACCAGTTGCTACACTGTTCATTCAAAGTCTAATCAAAAAACTAAAAACAACTACCCTATCTGCTGACCTTCTCCCTGATGAGTATCTGCAAACAGCTGCAGATGCCAGAGCATATCCCATCTCCATTCTAATCAACTGAACCACAGCAGAAGCTTCCAGCCCCACAATCTGGAAAATATCCCATGTCATACCACTCCATAAAGGAGGCAGCTCCATTGAAATATTTCCAACCCATAGCTATACTGTCACCACTGGCTAAAATTATGGAAAAATGCATCCATAGTCAACTGCAACATTATCTGATTTAGAACAATCTACTGGCCAGCTCTCAGCATGGATTCAGGCCACATCACAATATGACCACAGCCCTCCTTGCCTTCTTTGATGTCATAAACAACCACAATAATAACAAATTATCCTCTGCCCTCTTTTTGGATCTCTCCAAAGCTTTGGATATGATTGATCACCAATTGCTAAATTCACACACTAAAGATTATGTGCTTAGACACTCAAGCTCTGCAGTGGTTCCAATCCTATTTGAGCAGTAGACAACAGGCCGTCCTATGGCAAAACAAACTTTCTAACCTCCTACTCAACTCCTTGGGAGTTCCTCAGGGCTCTATACTAGGACTCTTGTTTTCCATATTTATCAATGACCTCTATACTGTCATCCCAAATGCAAAATGCATTCAATATGCAGATGACTCCACCTTGATTTGTTCTGTTACCTCCCAGTCTGATCTACAAATATTATCCCAGAACACTTTTAATACAGTTGAAAATTGGCTAACTGATTGTTACCTGAACTTAAATCCCAATAAAACAAAGCTGCTACTGTTTTCCCTTACTCACAGGTCCACTGTATCATCCTTCTCTATAAAGTCTAACAGTGGTACCATAATCTCCCCAGACACCTACACAAAGCTTCTAGGTGTTACTGTAGACAATAACCTCAAATTCGATATGCATGCCAATCTAACAATCAAAACCAACAATAAAAAACTTGGCTCACTCTATAAGATCAAACCTTTCCTAACTCCACCTGCTAAAATTGCCATTGCACATTCTCATCTTCTTTAAACTCTTATTTATGCTTCCCCTTTATTCACCAACTTAAGCAAAAGTAAACTTAATAAACTCTCTAGCTGTTATAATCACATTGCCCGATTCGCCACCAGCATGCCATACAAGACACACCACTGTAAAAACCTAAACTATCTAGGATGGTTAGAATTACCATGCCTATTTCAGTATAACCAGCTTTTAGTGGCACATAAAGTACTTAACCGGCCAGAAAGCACACCTGCACTTACAAATATTATTAATCCATACAGCAAACTCAGAGCACTTCGCTCCTCTAACAGATTGCTAGTACAAACTGTCAAAATCAATAATTCAGCTGGTGACTCTCTGTTTTCCAACTATGTTGGTAAAACCTGGAACTCACTGCCTGCTGATACTCTAGAACCCATCCTAAGTCAATTCAAGAAAAGTCTCAAACAATATTTTAAATCACACTGGCTATGTCCTTGTTCCAAGCCAGATTAGTCCTATTTCTATGTTTGTGTTCTAATTCATTCATAACTTAAATGTGTGGCATTTGTTAGGCCTTTAACCTTGTGTAAATTAAATCCTTGTGTGATTATATTATGTGTATAGCTGAACAGAACCTGTAAACTTTATCAAAGATTTATGTTATATTATTGTTTTTACCTTGGAGGTTTTCTCCCCGGGCCTCTGCTGAAAATGGACATGTATCCAGTCGGATTATCCCAGTCAACAAATGTAAAATAAAAATAAAAATAAATAAAACCTGTCTCCACAACCTATATCAAGTCCCTTCTCTCTAAAATTAAAAATTGCTCTCCAGCAGTCGATAATTTACCTCCACAATTCCTAAGAATAGCTGATAACTCTAATGCCTTCGCCATCTCCATATTAATCAGTAGATCCACTCATGAAAACGCTGTCCCTAATATCTGGAAAAAATTCTGTCATTCCCCTTCACAAAGGTGGTAATGCAACTGTTCCACCCAATTTTAGACCAATTGCTATCCTATCTTCCTTGTCAAAAATGATGGAAAAATGCATTCACTAACAGCTCCTTAACCACCTCCTCCAAGAAAATCTCCTTACCCCCTTCTCAGCATGGCTTTCTTCCAAAACACAGTACTGCTATTGCTCTCATATCCTTCATAAATACCATTGCACATTCCCATGACAATTAAGAGTCTCTTGTTTGTTTCTTGATTCATTCAGAGCCTTTGACACTGTTTCCCATAGACTGCTTATATCAAAACTAGCTTCTCTAAACCTATTCAACTCTTCCCTATCCTGGTTCTCTGGCTACCTCTCCAACAGACTCCAGGCTGTAAAATGGCAGTCTGCCATCTCCCCCTTTCTATCTGTTCAAACAGGAGTACGCCAAGGCTCCATCCTTGGACCCCTACTTTTCAATATATCTTTATTAATGAGCTCTACTCTTCTTGTACACACACCACCATTATACAATATGCTGATGATTCCACAATCATCTCTTGCTCTGACATTTCTCACCTTCATACTCTCACCAAACAGTCTCTTCACTCAGTTGAAAAATGGTTTACTTCTAACCAACTCTTACTGAACTCTAAGAAAACTAAACTTCTCCTTTCCTCTCTACAATTCTTCAGCATCATAAAGCTACCTTTTCTGTCTCCTCACTTGACAAAACAGCCATTTCTACTGAACCTCACACAAAACTCCTTGTTACTATCGACAACCATATAAAGTTTGATTCCACACTCAGCTATGCATTAAAAAAACTAATCAAAAACTTGGACTCCTACAATGACATAAAAAAATTCTCACTCAGTTCTCCAGACTTTCCCTTGTTCAAGCCTTCCTACTCCCCACATTACTTTACACAGCCCCTATACTCACAAACTTTCAATCTAATCTTCTGGTTAAACTAGAAAGTACCTATAACAAAACAGCAAGGTTTGCCTCTAACCTACTCTATCGCTCTCATCACTGTATAGCCCTTAAAATCTGCAATGGCTGGAATTTCAGCACCAAATTCTATTACCCCAGCTTGTCACAGCTCATTCAGTCATATATGATCCATCTTTTTGCCCCCTCTCTCTGTACTCTTATTCAACCTTGCATCCCTAGCCACACTTTCCACAGCTCTCAACAGAACCTTCTGCATGTCTATAGCCCAATAAAAACATTGGTAAACTATTCTATTGCTACTCTGCCACAAATGCTTGGAACAAACTTCCAACACATGTCAGATCCATCACTAATTACATCTCCTTCAAAATAGCACTAAAAGATACCTACCATAAGGCTACGAACCAACATAAAGTACCTTCCTGTCATCTCCTATCTCTGCCTAGTCTCCCTTCCCAAAACTCCACCTTCTATAAAAATGAACTTATCCAAACAGGACTGTTTGTCCCCCTAGATTCCAATTTTCAAATCTCTCACTCATTCCCTACCTAAACTGCTGCCTCTCCTACTTACTACCTGGGATTTTGTCCTGCTTTACTCTATAATCTCCCCCTCAATTCAGCTATCTTACTAGCCTGACAAAAAACTATCTGCACTCTATATTCCTATTGCATTATGCAGTTTTTATGGCTGTCTTACCTTTAGTAAATTCTGACTATGTACATTTTAAATTTACCTTAATATTATCATCTCACAGAAGAAAAAAAAGTAATCTACCTTGTTACTTTACTGTAAGCTATCTTATGTTCTTTGTATCATTGTTTTCTATTGTATACATTTTTAATTAATTACTATTTTTTTTGTAATGTTTGGAGCTTTTCTCCTCACGTCTCTGCTAAAAAAGGGTATCTACCCAGTCGGTCCAACCTGGTTAACAAATGTCAAATAAAAATAAAAAATAAAAATTGTCATATGTCATAATTTTGTATGTATAAAAGGAAGTCATTATGTTTTGAATGGTTGTTCTGAAGAAGTTCTGTAATAAGCGGATGAAAACTCTAAACTTAAAAGTTGTCTTGGGTTCAGTGTTTTATATTTATCCTGTGGTCTGCCGTGGTGTACTTTATAGTGTTGGTTTTGTGCGGTCACACTAGACCACAGAAGGTTCAATATCCAATTTGGATTTGCCTACATTGGTTTTTAGAAGAATTATTTCGGCATTAGCTCTTTTTAGAGCTAGACATTGGTGGTTTACATCTCGAGATTTGCTGACTGACGTTATGGCACTGAGAGGCCAGTAGCTGGATATTTTGGGGACAAGTTCCTATAAATACCTCTTTTTAGAGCTGGTATTTTGATTAAAAAGGCTAAATACATCAAATATACTGGTGTCTTAAATCTGCAATTTGTATATTACAACTGTCAGTGCCTTAAAATTGCTCTTTTTAGAGCTGGTTTTAGCCTTAGAAAGGCGGGTTACACCAAAGAGTGTTTTAAAGGGTATATACTCTTCCACCCACAGCTGACGTTCTACAAAGTTTGTTTTGAGGACATTTTCAGTTTTTGTGCTTTAAAAAGCTCTTTTTAGAGCTGGTAATTTTGGGTACAAGGCATATCAAGTGGTTTTTCAAGTATACAGTTAACGCTGTTTTTTTTTTTATCGTTTGAACAGTGGTTTACATGCAGTTAAAATGCATTTGGCAGCACTTGTTTTTAGTTGCTATGGCTACAGAGAGTTTCAACAGTGATGATGTCAGTATTTATCCCACACCACAGGAAGTGGCTGGTTTGACTTGCAATCTTAAGGAAGTTTAACGAGAAGGCGCAAAATATCCTTTAAAGAGTAAAAGGGCGTTTCGGAGCCCACCAGAATGCTGGAAAAAGATCCAATGATTCATCCGCGGATGAAAGGACTGTTGTAGCAGATGAGATTTTTGTGAATTGTCAACCTATCTTTGATTTAATTGAGAGAAATGAGAACAATCCTTTTGATGACCTCATTAATAATACTGGAGGTTACAAAGACTCTAAGAAAGGACAGAGAGAAGCACCGGACTTTAAAAAACAGTTTTTATACTGGAGAAAAAGGTACTGAAATTTAAAACACTAATTTGTGAAAATCAATATTTGTGTAAATGTTGTAAACTGGGAACAGTGCCCCTAGGATTGAGGGTATATGCATTCCCGAATGGAGCTAAGTTTGATGGCGAGTTATTTAACAAACTCAAGTACGTGTACAATAATGCAGGTTTAAAATTTTTGAAACTGTTTATCCAGTGAAAAGCTTGCTGTTCTACTTAGGGAACATCCTTCACTGCATTTTTTTCAGTATATGTTTAGTAATCTTGAAAGTAAATTAAACGAACATGTTGAAAGTTTAATCACGAAGAAAAAGAAAAAACTGGTTAGAGATATTAATGCCCATCAACAAGGACAGGCATATGTGGTGGATAAAAAGAAAAAGAACAGTAATAGTTATTTTAGAAATGAAAACAGGTTTAGTTAGAAGATGAATTCACTAAATAGGCTTGATTCGTTTCCAGACAGTAGTAGGTCAGGAATTATCGAGAACAACAATGTAAATGGTAGAGAAACACTGGCTAGTGAAACTAGTGTAAGTAGTGAAGAAAATTCCCCTTTTATTTCACAGGTGAGTGGAACAAGCCTACCCCCCCAACCCCTCATTCAAGAAGCATTCACAGTAGTCAGCAAGAAGAAGGGCAAGAACGGGTGTGTTAGTCACAAAACAAGAGATTTTTAATCTCAGCAAAAGAAAATTTACCAGAACAGAATTAGAAATTCTAAGAAAAGGTTTTTCATTTTTGCCAGCTTGGAAGGCCATTGTGACTAATATTATTTTAGATTTTAAGCTCTTTGTCAGGAAATTTAATTTAAAATATATTTATCATAATATTTCTGACACTGAAACAAGACCTTTCAGAAAACTAGTAGTGTTAATCTACCTTTAGTAAGTACATTAAATACATTTTCTACAGTATGTGAGAATGAATTATATAAACTATATAGGAAAAATAATAATGGAGCTTTCAAAAAGAGATTTTTTGATAAGATGAATAAGAATACTACATTTGAACAAACAACAGCCCTACAACAACTAATGACTTACAATGAAGTTAGATATATGAAAGCTAAGAGGCAAGAATTAGTTATTATGGATATTTCAAATTACATTAAAGCCATGGAATCTATGCTTTCAGATAGCAATAAATATAAGAAAGTATCTAAGGATACTGTCAGAAGATTTCAAGAGGTATATTTAATTTTGTTAGATTTATTGTATCAACAATGTATTACTGTAGAGCTCTTTGAATTTCTAACAGTTGAACAACCACAGTTAGGAATTCTATTT
Source organism: Protopterus annectens (assembly GCF_019279795.1). Classification (NCBI taxonomy): domain Eukaryota; kingdom Metazoa; phylum Chordata; order Ceratodontiformes; family Protopteridae; genus Protopterus; species Protopterus annectens. The sequence goes on along the minus strand of NC_056748.1, from coordinate 1,159,684,340 downwards.
GGAATTCCAAAAATACATAGAGACACTAGGTATCTGCCTTTTAAGCCTACAGTGTCAGCCCCACATAGTAAGACTTCAAATATTTCCATTTATTTGGACAAAATTCTTAATCCAATAGTGCAAGCCAGTGAATGGTATTTAAGAGACTCCTGGATGTTTTTGAACGAATTGAAACAGTATAAATTTACGGCAGATGAGACATTTTTTATGTATATTTGACATCTGTTCTTTATACACTGCAATTGAGCAGACTGAAGGTGTAGAATTTATGAGACTGTATCTCAGTAAGTTTGGGACTTCATTTAAACAAGATATATTTGTGGTCTGCCAGCTCATGGAAATAGTCTTGTTAAATAATTTTTTTTTTATTTTTGGTGAGACTATATATCAACAAATTAGTGGAGTAGCGATGGGGGCACATGTGGTCCCAGTCTTTGGCAACCTTATAATGTGTTGGTGGGAACAAGAATTTCTAAAAAAATTAGAACATTTTAAGTATGTTAGGCTCTAACAAGAGTTATATAGGTTCATAGGTTCATACTAGGCTATCTGCCCTAGGGCATTTACAAGCCTAGCCAGAGTGTGTTTGGCTTTCGCCACCCATTTTAAAATGAATTTTGCTATGCCCTTTTTCAAGGTTAGTATACTGTGCATCTGTCTAACAGTGACACAGAAGTGATACCCAGAGTAAATCTATGATCTCCCATCCACTCATCAAGATTCCTCTTGAAGAGAGTCAATGAGGGACTCTGCCTAACCTGGACTGGGATTTTATTCCAGAGTGAAGGGAGCCTCTGGGTTATGAATCTGTCCCTCCAGCATGTCCTATTTATTTCAGTGCGGAGGTTCAAGTCTCTCGATGGGATTTGGATTTTCTGAGGTGCAGCATGTCCATTAATTCCGGGTTGGACATGGCTTTATACGTCAGGCACAGATCGCCTCTGAGCAGGCGGTATGCACTAAGTAGAGCTGGAGTTTCTTTAACCGGGCAGCATATGGCATCTGTTTGAGCCCTTTGATCCTCTTGGTGAGGTACTTTTGGGGTCTTTCCAGTTGCTGCAGGTGTCTGGTAAGGTACATCCCAAAAGGGGCATTGTACTCAATTATGGGCCTGATGAGGGATGAGTAAAGAGTCACGATGACCTCCCCTGATCTAGATGTGAATCCCTTCATGATTAGGTGGGCTAAATAAAATGATTTTCTAACCACTTTGGCCACGTGGTTGTCGAATGAGAGATTGCTATCAACTTGGGTCCCCAGGTCCCCAATTACTTCTTCTGTACTTAATGGATTACCATCTATGTGGTAATTTGTGGGCACTTTGTTTTTGCCGAAGGGGATGACTATACACTTTTTGGCATTTAGCTTGAGGCCATGGCTCTGGCACCAGTTGTCTGTTTCTATGAGGCCCTTTTGTAGGATGCTTGTGTCGGCTGGAAAGTTGATTATGGTGCCCAGTTTATAGTCATCTGCGAACTTGGTCAGCCACAGTCCTTCCGTGTTGGCCTGTACCTCCGACAAATATATACCGAACAAAAGAGGTCCCAGGACTGAGCCTAGTGGGACGCCACTTGTAACTGGTTTGGAGTCTGACATGGCTCCAGCAATTCTATCCATGTGGGTTCTGTCCTTGAGCCAGTTTGCAACCCAACTAGTGACACAGGGGTTTACATTTAAGCTGGTGAGCTTATCTATAATGCCCAAGTGGGGTATTGTATTGAAGGCTTTTGTGAGGTCCAGGTAGGCTGTGTGGACCACCTTCCCCTCGTCAATGGCCTTGGTGACCGTTTCAAAGAAATCGACCAGGTTTAAGAGGCAGGATCTGCCCTTAAAGCCGAACTGGGTAGGATCCAGTGTCTGTAGGTCCCCAATATCTTTATTTATGAGGTCCATGATGATCCTTTCCATAGCTTTGCAGACCAAGCTAGTCAGGCTTATGGGGCGATAGTTTCCAGGATCCGTTGAGGCACCACCTTTGTGGAGAGGGACCACTGTTGCTGTACGCCACTCTTTGGGTACATATCCTGTAGTAAGGCTGAGATTGAACAGTAGTTTTATGTTTGGGTTTAGTTCTTCTTGGAGTTCATGTAGGATGCAGCCCGGGACACCGTCTGGTCCCATTGATGCTGTGATTTTTGCTTTGGAGAGGGCGGCTCTTACCTGAGCATCTGAGATGTCAGGGGGGCAGCACTCTGCTGGGATAGATATTTGCCCTTTTGGTGGGGAAGGGGGGGGAGAAGTTTGCGCTGAACCTGTCAGCTAGCATGTTGGCAATGTCTGTGGGTTCGGTGTATTTTTTGTCATTTTGGACTAATTCTGAGCATATGTGGGAATTCCCACCCAGGTTCCTAACATAACTATAAAAAGTCTTGTGATTATCCTTAGTGTCCTGTGCAATTTTTCTCTCGAAGCTGGCCTTAGACGATTTTATGAGTGCCCGTAGTTTTTTGCTAATACTGATCAGAGATGCCTTCCCTTTTTGGGATTTTGCTCTATCATGTAGTAGCTTCCTCCTTCTATTGTATAGTTTGTTTATGGCTGGGGTCCACCAGACAGGACGCCTGCCTTTATAGGACTGGGTCTTGGTTTTGTTTGGGATTGCATGATCCATGCATTCCTGAAGGTGTTCATAGAATGTGTTTATAAAGGATTCTGTGGTCTGGGCCGTATTTTCCACAGGCCCGAGGGCTTTGAAGAATTCCACCTCGGTTTTGAGGAGTGTGAAATTTGCTTTAGAAAAGTTTTTCACTGTGGTTTTCTGGGCAGGGGCTGGGGTTGGAATGTGAATATCTAGTGAGATTAGTTTATGGTCTGATCTTACCAGTGAGGGATACACTTCTGGTATGGAGCATAGAGTCACCATGTTGGTGATGATCAGGTCCAGTATGTTTTCCCCTCTTGTGGGAGTGGTAACAAGCTGTTCCATAGCATTTGAGTTTATAAATTCTAGGAACCTTTGGGCTAGGGTGTTGGAGCTAGAGTAATGCTCCCAGTCTATGTTTGGGTAGTTGAAGTCACCCAATATAATGGTGTTTGGAGAGACCTTCATATTTTCCAGTGTTCACAGGAAGGCCGAGTGGGGTTCCTGGGTTTGGGAGGGTGGTCTGTAGCAGGCTATAAACTGGAAGGCAGTTTTACCTACTGTTAGTTGCACATGGACAGTCTCTGATGCTTCGTGTTGTGCCACTAACCTGGAGGTGTGGGTATCTTTGACCAATATTGATACTCCCCTTCCATTTGTGGTTCGTCCAAGTTTTGGGGCCGAATAACATGGTATGAGGTATAACCTGGTAGTGCTGGGGTGCTCTCGGGAGCCTTGAACCAGGTTTCTGTTACTGCACAGATATCGATGTTCTCCATGCTAAGGAGAGTTTCGAGTGCGTGCATCTTGAGGTTTAGACGTCTGGCATTGAGTAGCATTACTCTTAGTTTCTTATCCCTTGTGATACCTATGGAGGTGGGTTTGCCTTTTGAGCCTTGCCTAAAAAACGCACTATGGGGGTGGCAAGAGCCTTTGCCAATATCCGAAAGCCCAGGGGTGACAAGTGCAAGCCATCCCTAGCGAAGCATCGTGGCTTGTCGAGCATGTTATCCCAGGCTGACAGGCATTGGATCCCCTTTGAATGACACCAATACTTAAGCCAATTGTTGAAATTGATCATCTTGTCTTCATATTGTGGCATCATTCTTGGTGAGGGTAAGATGCTACTCAAGGTCAGGGTCATACCGGCCTGGGTTACATGCTCAGAGAGCTCCTCTATGTCTCTTTTCATGTAGTCCAGGGAGGTACGTCTCGGGTCATTCACACCAACATGGACAATGACTGAGTCACATTTGTACTTGCCTTGGAGTGACCTGAGTGCTTGTGTTATGTGGCGGATCCTAGCACTCGACAGGCAGCTCACCGTGACCTTCTCCTTGTTCAGCCTGGTGAGCGGGACATCAGTGTGCCTGACGATAGAGTCACGTATTACAAGTGTATCAGGTGTGTTGTTTAGCCTTAAGGGCTGTGACTGTTCGGCACACTGGCTTTGTGAGCTATGTGTTTTGTTTTGGGGTAGTGGTTGCTTGGGTGTCTGCATTGGAGGTCTCTGTTGCTTAGGCAGATTTTTATTTAGAGCCTCCGAGTATGTTTTTGTGTGTTTATGTGTTTGGTTTGCTGTCGTGGTAGGTCTATGTGAGACTAGAATTGTAGTGAGTGTGGTTTCCTTCTCCTCCTGACTGGTTACGCCAGTACTGAGTTGAGAGAGCATAGCCTCCAGTTTGGCTATATGGTTGCATCCCTCACATGTGTTGGAATTTGTTGGGAGGAGGAGAGGGTTGTCTGTGTACATGAGGCAGTTGTAACATTGCCTCAAGATTCCCAGATTCACCAGCTGGACCGGAGAGGAGATTGACAACTGACCTTTGGACATGCTAGAACAGTATTGGGAATTCCTTTATAATTGAAAAAAGGGCCAATGGGGAACAAGGTACTCAAGGGGAGTTTGTGAGGGTGTAGTGCTTTTAATTTTTTAGTGCTGACTTATATAATTGCTTTAGTGAGCAAGTGCCAGGCTTTACAGTAGGAATAGGGTGTTTATTATGAGAACTAGATCAATTCTAAGGGAAAAAGTGAAGAGCAGACTTTGTGGAGCCGAGAATGTTTTAAACCCAATTAAGCGGCGTTGCCAGATACTGTGCTATGTGCAAAATCGCGCAAAGCTGCGCTACAGCGGGTTTTATACAGGGGGGACTTGAAAGAGCTAGAAATTGGCCCAAAACAGCCAATAGACTACCAGATTCTTATGCTGGGAACACTCCTCCAGGGATAGATAGGCTGCTCTAAGCTCCCCACTGCCACTGGTGAACAAAGAAGCCTCCCTTTATCCAAGAAAGGAAATGGGTAACACAGGAACTTTCCAAAAGTTCAGAATACAGCAAAGCCTGTATTTGGACTACTTTATGTCAGGAAAGACGGGAAACAAGGATAATTTTTTTTTTTTTTTTTTTGCAAAAAATAGCAGGAAAATGCAATAATTATGTAACACAGGCTAGCACACTTGAGTGTGTAGCCTCAACAGGTAAATGCAACAAACAGGACAAAATTTAAATTACAAGAGCCAAAGAGCGCTAAAGCTGGCTTTAAAGCAGGGGGTTAGAAAGAGATATGAAATGGCCCAAAACGGCCAATAAGCTACAAGTTACTTGGCTGGAACTACTCCTCAAGGGACAGATAGGTTGCTCAGAGCTCCCCACTCTCACTGGTGAACAAAGAAGCTTCCTCCTATCCAAATAAGGATATGGGCAACACAGGAACTATGACACAGCCCAGAGATCAGCAATACCTGAAGACTGGACTATTCTAGTTCAGTAAAGGCGGGAAACAAGGATATTTTTTTTATTTTTTTTTTTTTTAAGTAGCAGAAATTAGGTACAGAAACACAGTAAATGCTTTAATTCGGCTAGCGCACTTGAGTGATGATTTGTTTTTATATGGGCTGGTAGTAAGTCACAGTTAGAAGAATTCTTTAAAGAATTAAATCAAACGGTCCTTTGGCTCAAGTTTACTATAGGTAATGTTGGTATTAAAACAGTTTTTGGATGCAGCAGTATTTATGGATACAGAGAAAAAAGAATTTAGTAGCGTAATATTCTGTAAGGATAGCTTTAGGAATAATTACTTTTGCATTTTGATAGCTATCATCCAAGATATATGAATATGAATGTGTTTAAAGGTCAAGCAATTAGAATTAGTACAATGACAAGTGAGGAAAGTGTTTTTGTAAAGGAATTATTTGTTATTAAAACAGCTGTTTGTAGAAAGAGGATATCCTTCAGAAGATTTAGATCAAGTCATCAGTTAGGTTAGGGCAGAAAGGGAACATACGTTTCCCCCTATTATTAAGACAGGATTTTTGACTGAAAAAAATAATGGTAGGGGAGAAAACAAAAACTGTGACAGGTTGTGCTTTTCCTTTGCCCAGGGTATAGAAGGACCTAGTATTAGGAATATTATTCATAATAATTGGAAAATTATTATGGATAATCAAGATTTAAGTGAAGTAGTAGGTTCGCAGCCAGAATTTACAAATAAGAAAACTAGAAATCTCAAACAATTGTTAGAAAGTTCTTCGAATATTATTCATAGGGGTGAAAATGTTACACATTATGGTACTTATCCTTGTATGAATTGCACCCAGTGTAGGTTTATGATGGCAGTGCATAGGCATCATTATAAACATATGGATTTTACACTGACGGCCAGAGGACGATTTAATTGCCAAAGTGAGGGTTTAGTTTACCTTGCAGTATTGTTCAAATTGTGAGAATTTTCTATACTGGAAAAAACATTAGGAAACTGGGCCACAGACTAAGGGAACATACGCTTGCTACTAAAAAAAGAGATTTTAGTAAAGCATTAGCGAAGCATTCAGTTCACTGTGTAGATTTTAGGAAGTTTACATTTTTTTGTTGTTGAAAAAGTAGATAAAAGCAGATTTGTAGAATTTTTTAATAATTATGTAGAAAAAGCGGAGCTTAAATGGCAGATTTTCCTGAGAGCGGATGTAGCTCCAGGATTAAATGATAAAGTTTCTGTAAAAAGCCATTTAAAGTACATCAGTGACTGAACAAATATGTTTAACATTTGTCTTATAAGTTTTACAGTGAGACTGATACATATGTTGTGTATTAATATGTGTGTGTGTGTGTATATATATATATATATATATATATATATATATATTATTTTTTTTTTTTTAATGGGTTAACAATTGGGAAGTGATGTCATAATTTTGTGCGTATAAAAGGAAGTCATTATGTGTTGAATGGTTGTTCTGAAGAATTTCTGTAATAAATGGGATGAAATCACTAAACTTAAAAGTTGTCTTGGGTCCAGTGTTTTATATTTATTCTGTGGTTTGCCGTGGTGTAGTTTTTTTAAAAAATAAAATTGTGATGTTTCCTCTCTCTCATCTCTTTTGGACACATTCTTGTTCCCCTGCTTTCTTGTTCTTGACTTCCTCAGGCTCTGAAAGAAGATGACCCCTGAAGATCAATTTACTTCTCCTGTCAGTAAGGGCTCTCTGCCCAAAGGACTTGCACATGGAACAGTCCGGATTCAAATATTCCACGCCCAAACAGTAAACACAATGATCATGACCATCCTGATAAGCAATCTTGTGTCTGAACTTCGAGCACTTTTTAAAGCTCTTCTCCCTTGTCATCCATAATAGCTGGAAAGAGAAACAACTGTATATAACAATAATAAAGCACACTGGCTAACTACAACAAATAATTAGAAAAAAGCTTCTAACAATAAACTGACAATACTCTTCTCTTTACTTCCTAATAATTATAACTTCTAGGAGCACACAGTTTTGACAGACACACAGACTAGAGAAGCATAAACGAATAAAGACTTCACAACAAGCTACAGAGCTTACAGCTAATTTTCTACTCAAATACCAACAAAACAGAAAAGTTGTCACCTAAATGGCATTGGAAAGATATCAGAAAATGCAGTAATAATTTTTTTTTGAAAAATGTAGAATTTTAAAGACAGCAGTGAAGCACCTGGCTGCACGGTTGGAGATAACATCCAAAAATTATGGCAGCAAATGAGATCTGAGGGACACTCTCTAGAAACAACAGCTGCATTGTGGGTGGGAAAGGTAAGATGACTGAGCATCAGCTTTGCCAGCTCAGATTCAACAAGTGACCCAAAGGATTCTAAGGTACTCTTTCATCTGATTAATCCAATCTCTCTCCAATTCCTCCTACTCTTTATAAAGTTTTTCAAAGCACCTTCTCAACACATTTAACATTTTTTCCAATTTGACTCCATCAGACACATATGGGATCCCCGATTTTTGTCAAATGTTTTTGGACTTTTTAAATTCAGGATTCCAAGTAGGAATATCTCAAGGGGTATGGGGATCCTTGATTTTTGTCAAATGGTTTTTGGACCTTTTAAATTTGTGATTCAAAGTAGGAACATCTCAAGGGGTAACCTTCTGTAGTCATTTAAATTATACATATATTATTCTGTTTTCCTTTTCACCATATTTCCTCATGCTTCTCATGATCTGTTAACCTTCCCTTTCCAGCTCCCACATTCTGCACAATCCTACCACTTATTTATATTTTGTTATGTTGCCATTCTTCTCAGTATAGTGATCACCCTTTTAAAGATGTCTATTATAATTTGTGACCCCTTGCTCTTGGGTCTTAAAGGGCAAACTTTACTCTAAGCAATTCTAGACTCCATCTCTTGTATTGGTGTCCCCTCAGCATGTGGGTTGGAAACCTCTGTTTACTGTACATACTTATTCCCCATTGGTGATTTTAGTGATAAAATCACAGGGCATGATCAGAAATTATCACTGGGGGGGAGGGTTGAAGATCCCCTATTAGGTCTCTGTGCTCTAGAGAGATGTAAAACCTGTCCAGTCTTGTCCAACTATGGCATCTCTCTGAATAGAAGGTGTACTCCTGTGATCCATTTTGTCTCCACGGGCATCTAAAAGCCCAAACAGCCTTAGATATTTACCTAGGTAATGCTCATCTGGCAAGGCATGCATCCCTCTTGGGACTTCCAAGACATCCACTGGATTAAAACTCAAATTCCAGTCCCCCCTCGCCTTACAATAGTTCCCTGGTGAAAAGCAACTGCTTCTCCTGGCACTTCCTTTCTGCCTTGTGTTTTTGTTTAAGGAAGCAAACAAATAATAGCTACAGTCCATATTTTGTCCATACCAATATCTTATAATGATGACATATTTACTTCCTAGATCTGATCTTTCTTCCTTTCTTGTTATCCTTAACCACTTCTTGGTTAGTACTGCCACTCCCCTTTTTCTATCATCATCTAGTTGAGCACTAAAGCACCACCTCCCACTTACTTTCAAAACCACCTTATGTTCTAGGGTCTTTAGATGGACTTCTTGAATTAATACTATTATTAAAAGTGAAGTGCAAATAAGGGCTAATATCCAATCTCTTATCTTTGCTAAACAGGCCATTTACATTCTAAATTATTATTGCCAGTGTTGCCTAGTCTACATTGCTCCCCTCTTACTTTTACTTCCTGTCTTGCAGTAAATTTCCATTTCTATTCACATGCTCCTGTTTGAATATGCACATTCCTACTGAACTCTACACTTATTTGGTGTCAAGATAGTCTTCTATAATGAAAATGTTTTTCACTTTATAGACAACTTCAACCAAACAATAACCAATGTACACTTCAAAGTCATCCCATGCTTCCTTCTCAAAGGAGAAAATCCCCTTTACACAGTGAAAATGCATGTGCTCACTTAAACTAAACTTCCATATTCAGTTGTTAGTGACTTCGTCCCCAGACACTGACTCTAGTATAAAAACGTTATGTACTCATTATGGTGGGATCTGGCAAATTACTTGCTGCACTTGTTGCCAAAGGAAGAAACTAAAAGGCCACAGCATGACTGGCCCCATCTACAGAAAATTCTCTCTGCCACTTTGACACAGAGACCACTTGTGAGGCATCAGAATGGACCTGCTGAGCTTGTTTGCAATCATATTGGCTTTCTCTGGTATATGCGTTGCTATGAGAAAGTGGCCAGAAGAAATTATCCATTGCCACACTCTCAATGTTTTGGAACGTAGTGGGTAAGATCTGGTTCCCTCATGTTTGCTGATGTAGCACACATCATACATATTGTCTGTCTGAATAGCAAACATCCCAGAAGGGAAAACATCTTGAAAGACTTGCAATGCTATGAGGACTGTTGTCATTTCCAGAACACTGATGTTCATATCTTGGCTTCTTCTGGTGACCATGTACCTTTGAATGTCCTTCTCAAGTTTTGCCCCCCCCCCGCCCCAGTTGGGAGGAGTCCGTGGTCACTGTGGCCGTGGGTAGGGGAAGAACAAATGGACGCCTAGGGAAATGTCATCCAAGTGAAGCCACCAAAGAAGACATTTTTTGCAAGACTGAGTGATCTTGACTGGGGCATATAAAGGCTGTTGAAGAAGAGACCACTGTACCAATAGAATCTATTAAAGAATCCACCAATAGAATCTATTACAGAATCCACATGTGAAATATGGCTAAAGGAAGTAGGGTGAGAGCTGCTGCCATGGATCCCAAGGCTTGTAAGATTAGTTGTGCCAGAACAGAAGGGTGCAATATCACTTCCTTGACCTGGAATTGGATTGTCTGAGTTTGTGTAGGGGGAAGAGAGGCTATCTGAGTGACTGTGTCTAGATGAGCACCTATGAACTCCAGACTCTGCATTAAGTATGAGTTGTGATTTGGTGCAGTTGACTGTGATGTCTAGGTTAAGACATAGGTGAAGCAAGTAGTCCCTTGTCTGCAGAAGTAGATGCTTGGATGGGGCAGTCTTCTAGGTACAGAAACACTCTGAACTGCAGCAGTCCTAGGTGTGCTACTACCACTGCCATGCATTTGGTGAACACCCTGGGGTGCTGTGGTGAGGCCAAAGGGCAGTGCTCTGAATTGGTAATGACTGGTTCCCTGCCAGAAGCACAGATATCTTCTGGAGTGCCTGTTCATTTTGTTGTGGCAGTATATATCCTGAAGATCTAGCAAGCAAATCCAATTGTCCTTTCGCAGCAGGAGCCAAATGGATTGGAACGCAACAATCTGAAACCTTGCCCACATATTCGTTTAGTTTGCTGAAATCTAGGATGGGTCTCAAGTCTGTCTTCTTTGGCACTAAGAAGAAGAACCTTGAGTAGGTTCCAGATCCTGTCTGGTCCGGAGGGACCTCTAGGATGATTCTTTTTCTGAAGAGCTTTTCTATTTCTAATGCTGCCATCTCCCTCTGACTGGGTGGAACATTGCAGATTCCTTTAATTTTTGCAGAGGAATTTGGGAAAATGGTATTGCATAACCTTTCCATATAATTCTCCCAGGAATTTTTTGTGATGGATACCCAGACATTTTGGTGCAAAGACAAATGCCACTCTCCCCAAACTGCCTCCAGAGGTCAACAATCAGAACACCATTCAGAAGTGCTAGTAGGATTTGTCTGAGAACAAATCCCAGGAACCCTGGTTCTGTGGGCCACTTCTGCAGTGGGGTTGTTGTCTTCTGTTAGTTCTCCTGGAGGCAGAGGAGGGAACTCTATCTCCTTGTGAATCTTAGAAAGGACCCTGGTATTTGCATAATTGTATCCTTCTATCTCCTCGTTGATTCTGGGAAAAGGATCTTTAAGGAGTAGGAAAATGGATCCCTACAGCAGATAAGGTCTTTCCTTCTTGCTCACTTCTGGACAGCATTTCTTTTACTTTTGGGCCAAACAAGGAAGAACCATCAAATGGAGCACTGATGAATGAAGTCTTGAAGGGCTCCACAAATTCACATTGGTGCATCCAGGCATGTCTCCTAATGTCTATGCCCGAACCGGCTACTTATGAGGTACCTTCTACAGTGTGGGAGAGCAACCTCATGGATACATTAGATACTGACTGAAGGGTGGCCAATTGCGAAGAGAATCTATTTTGGTCTTCCGCAGACATGGACCCAGAAAGAGATTTGGAGAGCTGTTCAGTCAAATCTTTTTGCAATTTTGTGAAATGTGTCAAGTAATTCAATGATCACAGAAGCATAAACACACTTACATAGTCTGCCCAAGGCCATAGATTCCCCGTTAGCGGGATAGAGAGAAGAGCTCTGCTGGCTATTTCTTGGTGGCTTTTGCCACAGCCACGGCATCAACTGGGATCCCCTTGCTCCAGCGTGACCTGTCCTTCAGATGGGCTAAAAAATTGTCTGGGCTCCACATCCAAGGGAGACTGGAATGTCTTTTCTTTAGGGAAAGAGAAAGCCCTCCCCACAATCGTGAAGGCAGAGTGCCTAGGGGAACCAAAGCTGGAGGTACTGGAGTTGACACTTCTGCACTGCCAACCCCTAAATCCCTCCAGGTCCTCCATCTGAAGATGGAGTCAGACCAGAGCCATCCAGAGACAAAGCTCTGAGGGGCAGAGACAGCTCCAACAACTTTAGAGTCGATCCTGGTCCCCTGGATCAGGCTTTGATGCTTCAGCTCTAGCAGTCTTCCTGCTCCAAAAGGCTCAGAGCTGGACAGCTTAGGGAAGTGAAGAATGAACCGTCCTTGGACCCAACAAGGGTACTCTCAGGGATCTCGGATCTGAAGACTCTGAAACCACAGGCCAGATCTGAGAAGGAGAAACTAGAGGAGGAAGAGTCATGGGGAAGCTAGCAGATTCGATCAAAGACAGAGATGGAATTACTACCATCTGGATCCCAGCTCTGAGGAACCTCTTTATCATCCTATCCACTTCACCTTGCACAAACTCCTGGAAGACCCAAGTGAGGAGCCAGTGGATGGCGGCCTCGAGTAGTTACATGGAGACTCCTGCAAAAATGAGGAAGGGAGTCAAGAAGGTATTGGATCCAGTGAACGAGAAGGTGACTGGATCCGAGGTGATTTTGTTTTTGAAGCAGTAGGATCAGTAGTTGTCATATCTAGATTTTCTTGACTTTTTTGGTGGTGGCTCTCAGGTCTGAGCCAAAGACGTTGAAGAATCCAGAGATCTCTTCCTACAATCTTTGTCTTTGGGAGCCGAGTTGGGCTTCCCTTTGTCTGATTTCTTAAGAGGGCATTTGAGCCAAAGTTTGAATAGAAGAAGAAGGGAAAAGACCCTTCAAAACTAGTTCACTGCATCTATCAGTGAGTGGCCTAGTACTGAAGCCAGCCTAAACAGAACAATATGTATCTACACAGGCAGTGCCCAAGCAACTGATGCATTCCCTGTTGGCATCTGTGCCCACAGGAGATGCATTTCTTGAAACCAGTTGGTTTGTCAGCCATCCTCAAGTGCTATTCCTAAAAGGGAAGCCCCAAAAAGCAAAATAATTGCTAGTATGAAAGATTATTACTATTGTATTTTTTAAAACAAGAAAAATCTACCACCAATTGTAATCAAGGGTACCCTAAAAATGGGTAGAAAGAGGCAGAGTTAAGAAAGCTGAAGTACCAACAATGGTACTGGAAGGAAATACCGAGTTCTCGGTAGAAGTGAAAGAAGAAATACTTGACTAATAGAAAAAAAATGCTACAATAATAGGAGGAAAGTAAAATTAATTCCAAGGGTAGTCTACTGAAAGAAAATTTTTGAAAAAACACACAGTTTTTCTCCTAAAATACACCAATAGCTCGAGAGTGGGAGGATCTGCATCTATAGTGATATGGCGGCAAATGATATCTGAGGTATGTTAGGCCGGTGGGGCATTTTGGGCAAAGGGCAAAGCTTGAGAGTTTGGATCTGAGCATCTGGAAGAAGGGGCACAGTCCTATACGAGACCCATCAATTGAGGAAAGAATAAAAATGACAACATCAAATACCTTGTTATGTAAAAGCTCCCCAGTACTAATCTATTCCACAACAGTTGTGAAACAAAAGACTTCACAATAGTTTTAATTGAACTTCATCTTCTTCATTTAAGCCTTAATGTTAACCTTTCGGCTTACATTCAGTGGTATAATGAGAACTCACCCCCCTTCACCACATGTCAACTACACACACACATTCTTTACATTCAAGCTTTCCCTCCTTTTCCCTTTGAGCAATATATCTATATACTGAAGCTTCTGCTCCTGCTCCTTTCTTAACTGTTGTTCTGATGGCAAGTCCATTTACTTCCTCAAAGTTGCAAAAGGTTATGTACCTGCTTTCACCCATTGTCAGAGATTGACAAATTTCCTTCAATTTTTAAATTAGGCCCACTGAACATCTCATACTGCCACTATTAAATACTATTACTACCTCCTTCAATGCTGGAGTCCCCAGTCCTTCCTCTTTAATCCTCTAACTACAATTACAACAGTGTCCCCTGCCTCATACCCAGCATGTTTGCAACAGGCAGTCATATTAAACAGAACAGTCTGTCACCCACCAAACATATCAGTTCTTAAGCCCATTCTAAAATGAAGTTGTAGCTGGGGCTAGAGTAATGTCATTTATAGCATGTGTTTTTCCTAGAGTTCACTGTTTATAAGCCCAACCTTTGTTAATTCCATTAATGTTTCCTCTTCTAGTGTCTCCATTTTCTTCTATGTTCTGTTTGTAGTGCTTCCTTCACTATCTGTGAATAAAATATGTCCCTGTATTTTCATCTTTTGGTAAAAGACTGGGAAATGTTGTATTGGCATTCTCTATGTTGTCTTTACCTCTGATTTCCAGCTGTTACTCTTTTCGGTGTACCCTGTGTGACAGTCCCTACTCCGGGCCCATAATCAAGGAGCCTCAATCCTCACCAGTGACACTGGTGAGGGACAGCCACTAGGAGCAAAATGGATTTACACAGTATTTTCAGATGCAGCTCTCTGTACCAAACACAATTTCCCTTAAGAGCACAAAGGGAGCACACTCCAGACCTGGGGCTAGACTCTCTGTCTCTCTCCAGGCCCCCAAAAAAGACTCCACACTGACCACTTTGGAGCTGTGTGTCCCTGTTCCAAGTAGCTGACACACACACTTGGATATTTGGTTTTCACACACATGGGAAAGGCTGGCACAGATTTACCAGCTGTGCCCAGTCTGCCCAGACTATAAGGTAATTACACTGCCACCAGTCAGCTGCTCTAAGGCTCTTACAAGGATACCCAATTATACTGAGCAAAATTAACACTGATACAAATAGTAGAGTTTGACCAATGCAACAATGCTTTCAGGAGCAGACACAGCATCACTAAAATAAGCATAAGTACTCTTAAGATGTTAAAATTATTCTCTAAAAGACCAGTCACAATGAAAGGTATAGATATATTTAATAATAAATAATAAAATAGAAAACATGAGAATACTGACCATCACAGGAGATTTAAAAATAGCACAGTTGGATAGATTCACACAGATGCAGAAAAACAATATTTAACTAATCTAACTATATTTTTTCTGACTGACTAAAGAATTACTGTTCCCTGGTTACTTAAAGGAAGGCAAGCTGAAATGTGTTGAGTTATTTACTACAAGGCAAGATGAGGTGTGAGGTTGTGCAAGATATCTGTGAGAGATCTTTCCTATCAGGTTCCAAAGAATAAAGTGCTGTTGTGAGGGTTCCAAAATCTTTCTCTCTAATATCTAAAGAATCATTTTAGCGCTGGCTATAGAATGACATCACATCTGGTCACCTGACTCTGGTACAATACACACCCAGAGCTTTGCTAAGATCTTTTGCAGCATCTGAAAGCTATAAAAGAATTTAAAAAACTCTCACTCTTCCAGGTAGCAATTAGTTCACCCCTAAGGACAATACAGTAAGGATTAAAATTCATAATCCTGGGTTTCCCAGACATTTTTGTCTCTGGCTGCAATTAGGCCTGTAAGATGAAATCTTTATGGCCTAAATTAACCCATTTAATTTTCAACCTATTTTTCAAAATTAGCTGGACTGAGATTAACCTCTTCCCTTCCAAAAATTATATTTGAAAACATATACATTTAATCAGTTATAACACTGTCTGACATACATGTTTTTCTCTCTCCTGTCCTGCAGGACCCATGGTTGATGCATTTTTAACACAAGCAACTTTACAAATACATTTTAACACAAGTGTCTGCACAAATCAGTGTGATAGTCAAATGACTTAAAATTCTTTACAAAACTTCAGCTAGCTATGCTGGCATATGTTAACCATGCACTGCCCTACTCTCCCTGGCACACATGGCTCTACCTCGTATCATCACACCATGATCTATTTCCCTTCTGGCCCCTCCACTGACTGTCTCAAACCATCCAGTGATGTCTCTGCGCCTTTTGGGTTAAACATCTTCAATATGGCAGGGTACATCAGCTCATTTTTTTTCTTGAACTTCAGTTAAACTATCAGACTTGCAGGATAGTACTACTTCTACCTCTTTTACATTCTGATCTTAATAACTTACTTATACATTCTGTTGGTCTTTCCTTCTGTGGTAAACTCCCTACCACCCTTTTGACCTTGACTGGTCTGTCTATCCTCTTGGGACAGTGTCATGCTGTTCTGCAGATCACTTAAGAGCTCCCCACTTTGAATTGCTTATTTTTGTGATGTTTCTTTACAAGTTTTCTTCTGTTTTCCTTTTATGTGCATGAAGGGCTATGTCACATACACTTCTGAGAGGAAATATCACTTGTATTGGCATTTTTTTTTTTTTTTTGTGACAAGTGGCAGGAACTCCACTCACTGCCACCTGTCAGCCCTTAGCAATATGAGAAGTCCAGCAATTATATTTTTTGTATATGACAAGAGAAAAAGAGGTCCATTATAAGAACATCCCCTTGTCAACAGTGGTAACAAAGGAAGAATTGGACCTAAAACTTATGCCCACCTGTAGTTCCTTGTATAGCTATTCAAGAATGAACATGTGGCAGGCAGTTGCAGAGATGTCATCTTACAGTGCCATTACAGAAGAAAGCTGAAATAGAATCAACAGCCCTAGTGGAATGCATCTTCTGAGATCTCTGGAGGGATTTCTCACACTTGTTATAAAAGGAAATACAATTTGTCACCCACATGGAGAGGGCTTGTTTCGAGACTATCTAACCCAAACATGCCTTAGTAAAGGAAAAACAGAAATGACCATCCTTTCACAAAACACTGTCTAGTCTACTACTCACCCATACCTGTAAGGAGGTGCTTTCCATAACGTTTGTTAACTGGGAAGAACACAGACAAACTGATTAATAATGGATTCTATAAAAAGAAGTTATGTGCTTACCATAACATTCCATTTGTGTTGTAGATCTTCATTCATTCCTTAATGATGGGTCTTGGTTCCGTGCTCAGAACAGACTTGGCCAATTCAGCAAGCTCGCGCCAGCCAAAAAACACTCAAGCTAAGTCATACCCATAGAGCCCCTCTACTTCTGTTTTCAGATTGAGTTTGCCCATAAGGATAGAAAAAAATGGAGGCCCTATCTGTGCAAATGCCCTATCTGGTAGTCAGGACCAAAGTCCAAACCACCAGGAGTCTTCCGGAAGGGGGTAGGACGGTGGGGAAGTAAGATCTACAACACATATGGAACGTTATGGTAAGGACAGAACTTCTTTATCTTATGTTGTAAATCTTCATTCATTCTTTACTGATGGGACAGAGTCCATAGCTTCTTTATGTCCTGGGAGGCCCTATGGAAGGATATTCCTGAGCACCATTGACCCAAAGGATGCTCTTCCCCTGGAGACCATATCTAATTTGTAATGAGTGATAAAGGTGTGGGAGGTTGCCCAGGTAGCTGCTGCACAAATGTCATCCATAGAGGCTCAGGAATAAAATGCCACCGAAGTGGACACTGACCTGGTGGAGTGAGCCTTGACTGTAGTAAGTAAAGTTAATTTGTTCTGTTGCTAGACAAAGGTAATGCAATCTCTTAACCATTTTGATAAAGTGATTTTGGAAACAGCGTTGTTCAGTCATGGGCCTGAAAAGGACATGAACAGTTGGTCCGACTTTCTGAAAGATTTAGTTCTGTCTAAGTAAACAAGTAATTATCTATGTACATCGAAGAAGTAAATGGTATTCACCTGTGTTAGAAAATTTTGGGAAAAAAATGGCAAATCAATGGACTGATTGAGATTTGAATTCGAAATACCACTGCGCAGGAAGGAGGGGTTAGTCCAAAGTGATATTCTCTCATTGTGGAAAATTATGTAAGGGGGATTAACACACAAGGCTTTTAACTCTGATATTCTCCTGGCCGAGGTGATGGCTACCAGGAATAAGATTTCCAGGATAAAAACTTTATGCCACATGTGACTGAAGGTTCAAAGGGTGATCAAGTCAAAGTTTGTAGGACTACAGTCAAATTCCAAGGTTCAGTAGGATTTTTAATAGGTGATCTCAGGTGCAGAATTCTCTTTAAGAAGGTTTTGCAAAGATGGTGGGACATTAATGAAGAATCATTAAAACCGTTATGAAAACTGGCAATAGCTGCTAAGTGAACTGATACAGTAGAGGCCAAGGCTCCTGACTGGAGTAGAGACGACAAGTATTCTAAGACCCTATGGACTGAGGTTAAGAAGGGGTCTAGTCCTTGTTCTTTAGCCCAGATTACAAACCTGACCCATTTATTTATTTGTTTATTTCACATTTGTTAACTGGGTTAGTCCAGCTGAGCATTAGCTCGTTTTCAGTGGTGACCCGAGGAGAAAAGCTCCGCAATCAGTATTAACATTTTACTATGATACAGTTTCCTGGTGGAAGGTTTATGAGAAGCCAGAAGTATCTTTCACACTGGGGAAGACAGGTTAATCTGCCTGGCAATCAGTGGAAGTGGAGAAACCAAGCGGTCAGCTTGAGACTTTGAAGGTCGGGATGGACCAGCTCTATGGTTACGACAGGAGTCCCAGGGTTGGGTCCAGGGTCTACGGGAGGTGAACCAGATGAGGCCATAGGAAGGGGAACCAAACTTGATGCGGCCAATAGGGTGCAATGAGGATTACTTTGCTTCTCAACCATTGCACTTTCTTTAAGAACAGTGGAATGAGGGGAAAGGGAGGAAAGGCATACAGTAGACCCTGGGGCCAATCGTGTATCAGAGCATCTCTCGGTGACTCCCCCTGAGGGGGGGGATCAGGCCGAAGAAGCTGCTGCATTTGTGGTTCAAAAGGGAAGCAAAGAGACTGCAGCAAGGCCGGCCCCAATGACAAAATATTTGTGTCACTATTACGGGATTGAGAGATCACTTGTGAGGCATCAGAATGCTTCTGCTTAGTTTGTCTGCAATCAATTTGGAGTTTCCGGGAATGTGCACTACTAAGAGAAAGTGGTTGGAAGCCAACGGCCATTGCCACACTCTCAGGGCTTCCTGGCATAATGGGTAGGATCTTGTTCCTCCTTGCTTGTTGATGTACCAGACTAATGACATATTGTCTGATTGGATAGCAAATGTCCCACATGGGAGGGTCATTTGGAATGCTTGCAATGCTAGGAGCACCGCCCTCAGTTCTAGGACACTGATATGCAGCCTGGCCTCCAAGGGAGACCAAGTGACTTGGATGGTCTTTCCCTGAAAATACCCCCACCTTATCAGCGAGGCATCCATGGTCACTGTGGCTTTGGGTTGAGGGGGTGAAAAGGGACGACACCATAACTCCTCCGCTGGCTTAATCCACCAATTCAGATCCTGCTTGCATCGGTTTGTTATGTGGATTGGGTAACACAATGAGTGTGTTAGTATAGACCACTGGGATGCTATGAGCCATTGAAGCAGCCTCATATGGAATCTTGCTAGAGAAACCAGTGTGTCTGTAGCCCCCATGGAGCCCAGACGTAGGATCAGTCAGGCTGGAATAAGGTTTTGAGAGAGTATTATTTGAAGTTGAGATCTCAGCCTTTGTAACTTGTGATGAGGTAAAGCAACTTGGCAGGATATTGTGTTGAACATTGACCCAATAAACTCTAAGCTTTGAGCCGGTACCAGCTTTGCCATTTTTGTATTTATTGAGATTCCTAGCTTTCCTGCCAGATTTTGAGTGTAAAATATGGCTAGAAGCAGTAGACTCCTGGTTGGAGCGGTAAAGAGCCAATCATCTAGATATGGAAACATGAAGAAACCTTGCAGTCTCAGGTGAGCTGCTACTACTGCCATGCATTTGGTGAACACCCTGGGAGCTGTGGAGAGACCAAAGGGCAGTACTCGAAAGTAGTAGTGAATGGCTCCCAGCCGGAAGTGGAGATATCTTCTGGATCTTTTGTCCATTTTTATGTGGTAATACGCATCCTTGTGGTGGAGAGAGGAATTTATCAGGTCTTCAGGGAATCAACTCAACGGTGTCAGGGGCCTTCTAGGCATGCTGCACTATGAGCTTAACTGGCTCATCTGCAGGTGGGGTCACCCAGGAAGTAGAGGGTCAAGCACAGAAATGCAAGAATACAGATTCCTCAGCAGAAGGGTGGATGGACTTCCAGTCACCCCTCTGCTTCAAGATCTTCGGTATGTCTCCAAATGAGACATCCTCAGGTGGTGACCAAGGGGACCCTTCTCCCTCATCAAAATATGTATCTTCAGTGAGGGATTCCTCAGGGGAATCAACGTGCTTCTTCTTGCACGTTCTTTTGGGTTGGCTCCTCGGTGGGACCTTTCTGAGGGGGACACCAAAGAGTGAGTGGCTTGAAGTAGGGTTTCTTGCTGCTCCCGTGCCCGATGTCCAAGTGTAGTGGGCTGTGTCAGTTGCATACCAGAGGAAAAGGAAAGGTCAGGTTCCGACACTGGGGGTGCCAACTGCATGCTTGCGGAAGCAAGAGCCCTCTCAGTCACCTGGAAGGCAGGACCACCCGAACTGGGATGGGAGCCTAGAACAGAGAAGGACAACCTCGGAACCAGCATCACACCCTGTTCTGATGAGCCTGCCTCCAGGGCTGGAGCTCCAAGAGGACTAGGAGCTGCCAGAACTGTAGATGGCACCATAGAAAAAAATTGGCTCCGAATTTGGAGTCACAGTGCCGACAGGCCAGTCATGGTCCTGAGGGTGGATCAGCTCCAAATGGAATGGACACAGGGTAGGCCCCGGAACCATGGAAGGGTGCAAAGTAACCAAAGAAGTTGGCACCGGAACAGACATCAGTACCGAGGGCTCCAAAGCCTGAGAAGAGGTTGAAAGAGGATATGTTAGAGTCTGTGCAGAAAAATCCTCGGCTCCAGGTGAGGGTGAGGTCTTGGTAGGGGTTGGGATGCCTCTGCTTTCTAACAGCTGATCGATAAGCCTCACTATGTCGAGTTCGGAAACACTCCTGGTTGAATGGGTGGATATCCCCGAAGGAGAGTCTGGTCTCTCGAGAAAGGGACTATATTACTGTCCAAACAAAGGATCAATTGCCAATGAATATCTGGTCCTAGGTAAAATTTCAGTTCTCGGCACTGAGGTCAAAGGACCCGTGGTGGGAGAAACTACTGTAGGTGCCAAAATTGTATCTGGTACCAAGGGAATTATCGGTACCAAAGTAGGTATTATAGTAGTCGGTTCCGTAGAAGATGTTGACTTCGGCACCGTACAGAGAGCTACAGGCGCTGGTGCCGAGACAGTCGGTGCTGACATTTTTGGCAACTCAGGCTTTGGTTCGGAAATGGTCTGAGAAGATTTTGGTTCCTTGGAACTTGGAGATGTTGGAATCGAACAGCTTCTCTTTTTACTATCTTAGGAGGTGGTGAGACCTCCGCCTCAGGACGGGCCTCAGAAAAAGGAGTTTTTAGTAATCCCTTCAGGATCAATTTATTTTTGCACTCAGCCAAAGTGCGAGAGCTAAATCCTTTACAAAGGTGACACGGTGGTTGAACCTGAAGGTGAGGAACTGAGAGACAATAGACACATGAAAGATGCCCATCAGAGTTGGGCATTTTTCACCCACATTTATCGCACTGCTTGAACCCAGTCGTCCCTTTCTTATCAGACATAGTGTAGATACAAAACAGCAACCTTTAGTAAACATACACACAGATTGAAAAGAAAGATTTTTTTTGTTTGTTTTTGGAAGGATAGGACAGGATAGAAGAGGGAATACCAACAATGGTACTTATTTATTTATTTACAGTTTGTTTACTGGGATAGACCACTGGGCTGGGAAGAGCCCATACTCAATGGAGTCCTAGAAAAAAAAGCTCCATAAAAAATTGTTTACTATGTAAACAAATTGATTAACAATTAGATAAAGTAATACACAGTAATAAAGTTGCGGTTTACAGTAGAATTTTAAAAAGAAGAGTTGAGAAAAACCTTTAGTAAATACTTACAAATACATTTGTTATATAATAACAGTAGAGCTTCAATAAGATATCATAAGGGAGTTATATTAGGTTGGGGGGAATAGGAGGAGTTAGTGTTGAATGGTAAGAAAAGCAGAGTAAAAAGTAAAGAGACGGAGGGAGAGGTGGATTAAGAGGCTTTATAGTTTAGTGTGACTATGAGAAGTGAAAGGGAGGGAGAGTAAGAAAATAGGGTGAAATGTTGAGGGGAGTTATGCGAGGTGAGAGCAGGAACATTCCCAGAGGGATGCAACATGGGTGTGAAGCAAGATCTTTAAGGTAGAGTGGTTGTGGGTGGTACGAATAAGAGGTGGCAGGGAGTTCCAAAGATGTGCTAGAGAAAAGGATAGTAGATGCTTGCCTGGTGGGTGGGGAGGCTTGTGCAGTCTAATCACATTCTGGTTACTGGATCTTAGAAGTCTATTAGAAAGATGCATTTTGAGAGAGGGGCAAGGGAGTGGCAGAGAGAACGATTGAAGATAAGTTTGTGAGTATGAGTGAGTTGAATTAGGTAAGGTGATTAGGCAGCTCTAGCCAATTTAGTTTGTTTAGGGCATTACAGTGGGTGGGTGGAGGATTTGTAGCCTGTAGCAAACTTGGAAATTTTGTTATAACAGGAGGACAGTTTTGTCTTTAAAGAATGGAGGTTAGTAAGAAATGAAGCACCATACAAGAGGGAAGGAATGAATTATGTAGCAGAGAGAACAAACTTGGTGGTGGGAGTGAGGTAGCAATTGTGGTGGCAAAGCATACCGAGTTTCTGTTTTTTTTAATATTCATTTGTAGGTGGGTATCAAATTTAAACTGTTCATAGATGAGGACACCTAGAAGTTTGGTATGGGATATTACCTCGAGGGAAGTATTGTTCTGGCTAGTAATGGAGAATTAGTTTTTGCCAATGGTGGAATTTTTAGAATTTTTATTTATTTTTATTTTACATTTGTTAACCGGGCTAGTCTAACTGGATATATTTCCATTTTCAGTAGAGGCCCGGGAAGAAAAGCTCCATTGGCAACAAAAATTGAAATATAACAATTAAAAATTACAAATTAAAAAATCAATATTAATACATAGTAAATTAACTGATTTCAATAGAAGATTATTAAAAGACAGGAACACTAAAAAAAAAATACAGTAGTATTAACAAAGTTAAGTAGGTATTTACATTAGTCAGGTGACAAAATGTACAGGATAATTCAATATGCAGTAAGATACATGTAGACTATCAGTATATCAAACAGGATAGAGACTTGCAGAGCATCAAGCAGGATAGATTATGCCAGTATGTTGAATTCTATTAAGCAGTAACAGTCCCACTTCAATGAAAGTGAAATAAGTAGAGGTTCAAAAGGAGAAATAGCTATAGTGAAGGAGAAGATTAGTCAGGGTTGCTGCAGGGGCATAGCCAGTGTGTTTTCAGGTGTCTTTTGAGGTTTTGTTTAAAGAGAGAGGCAGTGAAGAAATTAAAGTTAGGTCATTGGGTAGTAAGTTCCAGTTTGTTCACACAGAGTTGGAAAACAGTGAAACTCCAGCCATATTGTAAGACTTGCTTATGCTAGCAAGAAGTTTGCTGGAAGAGCGAAGAGAATTTAGATTTTTATAGGGGATAATGAGATTGGAGAGTATAGGGGTGCTGTTAGGTTTATACAATATGTTGTGGGCAGTGGTGAGTTGGGAAAGTTTTAATTGGTTTTGAAATTCAAGCCAGCCTAGCTGCATTAGATTCAGACAGTGGTGAGTTCTAAAAGGATTATCTGTGGCAAATCTGGCTATGTTATTATAGGAATTAGCTAGTTTGATGAGATTACTTTTCTTTAGATTAGTGCACATTGGTGAGGCATACAGAAGAGTTGAAATTAAACGGGAGTGTGCAGTCTTAGTTCTGGATATTGTTGTTAGGAAAGGTTTAATTCTATATAAGCTGCTTATTTTTATATTGACAGTTTTTATGGTGTTATTTATGTGGTTGTCAAATGTAAGGTTATTGTCAAAAGTAATACCTAGCAATTTAGTGGTAGAATCAGGATATATAATTGTGCCATTATTGGAGATGACGGAGAAATCTATGGGGGAGGATTTACTGGTGGGTGTGAAGAGAAGGAGTTTTTTTAGCATTGAGCAGGAGGCAACGTTTTGTGAACCATGTTTCAACTATGTTGAAAACATTCTGAGTAAGTGAAAGTAGATCAGTAGGAGAATTTGCTGAGCATACTAGTGTCGAATCATCTGCGTACTGAATGCAGGTGGCTTGTGGAATGGCTACATGGAGGTCGTTGATAAACAGTGAGAAGAGAAAGGACATAGAATAGAGCCCTGAGGGACTCTGAGTGTGACTGGCAGGAGGGATGATATATTATTTTCCCAGAGAACTACCTATTGCCTATTGGTAAGGTAGGACTTGAACCATTTAACTGCCAGACAGTCAAGGGAAAGGGATTCAAGAATGTTGATAAGAAGGGCATGGTTTACCATGTCAAATGCTTTTGAGAGGTCACTAAAGAGAGCTGAAGAGAGGTTGTTTTTATTACGATTTCTATTGATGGCTTCTGTAAAGGATAGAAGGGCAGTTGTGGTGCTATGGGATGGCCTAAAGCCATGCTGACAGTTTGCTATGCTGTTATGTTGAGATAAATGGTTTAATAGTTGTTGGTGAATGCATTTTTCCATAAATTTTGCCAAGGGTGATAATAGAGCTATTGGCCGGTAGTTGGAATAATCATTGGAGTTACCCCCTTTGTGTAGGGGGATAATATGGAAGATTTTCCAGATGTCAGGAACAATTCTTTCTTTAATGGTTCTATTTATGAGGATGGATATGGGATAAGAAATTTATTTGGCTGCTTTTTGCAGGTATTCAGATGGAAGTTGGTCAGCAGAAGGAGTACAAGGTTTAGGTTTTTGGATGAACTTATAGACTAGAGTTGTAGAGATGGGTTGCAAATGTAATGTTGGTACAGTGCCAGGTATAGTGGTGGGGAGGCTTGAGTTGTCAGGGACTAGTTGACTGGCTAGTGATTGTATGGTCTCTATAAAGAAGGTATTAAAGGTATTGGCAGTTTGGTGGGGGGGGGGGGTATTTTGTTTGGCCTGAGATGGGGAAGGTGTGCGAGAGTGGCCTGGGTACAGGAGATTATTTATGCTAGACCAGAACTTTTGGGGATTGTTATTGTGATTTTGCTGTAATTTACAGTAGTAGTTCTTTTTGTCTGTAAGTATTGCCTTTTTTGTAATATTTCTTAAATGCTTAAAAGTTTGTTCATCTGAGATATTTTGTTAGCTCTTCATTTAGCCCAGGACTTGTTCCTATGTAAAATTTTTTGTCTGGTTTCTTTAGAAAGCCAGGGGGCAGGCTTGGACTTCATTCTAATGGACCGTTTGGGTGCATGCTTATCGAGGATAGATAAGAATTTAGAGTTTAGGTATTTAACAGCTTCTTCAAGTGGTAGGGTTTTTAAAGGGTTCCAGTCACAGGTTCTAAGTTCATTTTGGAATAGTACAAGGTTAAAGTGTTTGTTGGTACATGCAATCCTATATGTGGGGGGGGTTAGAGATATCATTTTTTTGCCATAGGATGTAGGTCAAAGAATGATCGCTTACATCGTCTGGCAGAGTTCCTACCTTGTATGCTTGCTTCTGTTTATTTATAAGTATCCAGTCTAAGGTGCTCTCCCTTTCTTATTTGGTTTATTGATTCTAATGGAATCAAGAAGAAGGAGTAAATATCATAAGTTTGTTTTTTGACGCATTGAGTGCAAGGTGGTTATTTAACATCCAGCGCTCAGTGGATGAGAAGGCATCTTGGGTTAGTTTTAGGAGAGTGGAGATGGAGGTGGCAGAACAGAAGATTGTAGAGTCATCTGCGTATTGCATAAGTTTAGCATTCGGGATAGTCTAGTGGAAGTCATTTATGAAGACATTCAACAGGAGGGGACCTAATATGGAACCCTGGGGTACACCTGTCAGAGTATCAAGGAAGGGAGAGGTGGCTTTTTTCCATTTGACTGCTTGTTGCCTGTTGGAGAGGTAACTAGTGAAACAGTTGATAGAGGAGAAGGATAGATTAAGTTTGGAGAGCTTAGATAGAAGAAGGTTATGAGAGAGAGTATTGAAGGCTTTTGATAAGTCTAGAAGGAGGGTGGACACTAGGCAGCCAGAATCATGAGCTTTGTTGACCATTTCGAGGAAGGAGAGGAGAGCAGTTGTAGTACTGTGGCCAGGTCTAAACCAGTGTTGTGTGGGGGTAAGCAGGTGATTATCTATGAGGTAGGGTAGAAGTTGTAGGTGAATGCCTTTTTCCAAATCTTTTGAGATAGGGGATAAGATGGTGAAAGGACAAAAATTGGAAATGTTGTTGTCACCCCACTTTATGAAGGGGAATGATAAAGGCCTTTTTCCAGAGTTGGAGCACAGAGCCCTTTTGGATTGACAGATTTATTAGAATGGATATAGGGAAGGCGATGGCTTTGGCAGCCATTTTGAGAAAGTATGATGGAAGGTTATCAGGGGCATTGGAGCACGGTTTTAAGTTCAGAAGGAGTTTTTTTTACAGTAGATGTACGGATGGATTTGATGGAGAATGGAAGAGTATTGGTTAGGGAAAGCAGAGATAGGAGAAGGTGAAGATGGAGCACTGCTGGGGAAAGATGTTGTTAGTTTGGCTATGGATTCAATAAAGAAGGAATTAAGTTGGGTGGCTAAGGCTAAGTCAGAGGCATATGGATCAGGGCAGGGGTTGTCTTTTTTTGCCAGGATTGAGGAGGGTGGTGACACCATTCCAGAATTTTTTTAGGGTTTGTCTTGTGGTTATTCTGAAGTGTTGAGAAGTAGGATTTGCAGTCGGAAGCAATAGTTTTTTTTTTACTTTGTTGCAAAACAGTTTATATTCATTCAGGGTGTTGGGAGTTTTATTTTTCTGGTAGTGTTTCCAGGCTTTGTCTCGGATGCGTATAATGGTTGTGGTCTCTTTGGTTAACCAAGGGGCAGTATTGTTTTTAATTCTTTTGGTTTTAGAAGGAGCAAAGGTATTTAAAAGGTTTAAGAAAGTAGTATTGAAATAGGTTACAGCATTCTCTAGGGAGAGGGTTTTTAGAGGGCTCCGGTTTATGAGTTTTACAGAGTGAGAGAAGGAATTAGGGTTGAAATCTTTTAGGAAGCGTGTAGAGATATAAGTATGGGATAGTTGTAAGGAGGCGGGGAGATGATGAGCGAAGGAGGGAAGGTGATCGCCGAGAGAGAGAGTCAGGGAGGGTACCACTATCAGTGATGTAATGGGAATGAGAAACCAGAATCCAGTCAAGAACTACAAGAGGAGTAGTCCTTGCAGGATCTGGTAGTAGAGTTGATTAGCTGTGAGAAATTATATAGGTTTAGGGAGTTTGTGGGTGATTGGATGATGGCTCACTTAATACTGATGTCACCAAGTATTAAGGTCTCATTGCTAATGTTAGAGGAAAGCCAGGAGAGGATATCTTCGAGAACCGGGATGCTGTCACAAGGAGGGATGTAGAGAGCAGAGTGGCTACGCATACGTGTTTGTGTTTATTCATCTGAAGTAGGGCCATAGTTAGTTTAGCATTGGCGAATTGGGGAATGGGTTTAGGTTTGGGAGTAACTGAAAGAGAGGAGGAATAGAGGAGAGAGACTCCACCCCCTTTCTTATGGGTTCTGTCTTTTCTAATGATATAGTAGCTGGAGGAGATAATTTTGGAGTCTTTAATATGGGATTTTAGCCATGTTTCTGAGATGGACAGGGTGTCTGGCTAATTATAGTGGAGCCAAGCGTGGAAGTTGGGGATTTTGTTACATAAACTTGCAGCATTCAATGTAGTGAAAAGAAGGGATTTTCCAGCTGAGGGGGGAGGAGTACATTGGTGTGAGTGTGACTTTTGAGAAGGAGTGGGGCTGGGGTATGGGTGAATATCGCCACAGAGAAGAATAGTAATGAGTTGACGGATGTTGGAAAAGAGATGCTTAGAATGCTTAGTGTCTGGTTTGAGAATCAGGTAATCAGTAGGAATAGGGTAGATTGGGAGTGGATAAGAGTAGCTGTGGACAGAGATAAGTTTGAAAGGAAAGAGTAGACAGTAGATGAAGTACAGGTGGGGGTTATGAAAGTTGTGGTATACAGGGTATGGACAGGGAGGTGATTAGTATTTATAGGACTTATTAGAAAGTAAAGGCAGGACAGGGAGAGAAGAAGAGATGTTACGGGCATGAAAGGAGCAGGTTTTATAAGCATAATGATTTGTCAGTATTTATAGCTTTGGAAGGATATAAAGTTGACTGGATAGTAGAATGAGCTAATGTAGGTGTGGGTAGAAGTGGAGGAGAGGTGGGAGGTGTGGAAATTAGAAGGAAGAGGATGGGTGGATGAATGTGATGTGAAGGGAGAGGGGCAGCTGATAGGGCTGTATGTATGTGGGTGTGGTTTTGTGGCTGTAAGTGTGGTGGTAGTGGGGGCAGGATAGGGGGGGGTGAGTTCACAGGGCAAACGGAGCGGGTAGAGCCAAGGAGAAAGAAGACGACTTACAAAAAACAATCAGTGAAGTGGAAATAAGACACGGGGCTAGACAGCAAGCTCAGAGGTAAGGGGACACAGGGATAAGACACTGGACCAGATACAGGACAGGAGAGCTAAACAGGGGATTCACTGGGGTGAAGCACTAACACAGGACTACTGTAGATTAAGTATAGGAACAGGTGAAGGATGAACACTGCCACCTAGTGGCCAAACTGTAAAATGACTACTATGATATTGCCAGAAACAGGCAAGGGAGTGGGAAGGAGAATCGGGGCGTAAAGAGGGGACTATAGACTGCAGCAGGCTGCTAGCGGACAAGTGGCTGAACACTTTACTACAATGACGTTGCCATAATAGTAGTAAAAAGAAAAATACCACAGTACAGTTACATACATACTGTAGTCCTTGGGGGGGACGCTGTATGGTTACAAAGTAATGCAGAGATTTAGTTTGGTTGTTCTTTCACGGGCAGGAAGCCAGGGTGATTTGTAGAGCATTGGAAAACACCCAGTAGGTTGAGACGCAACAGTAGCAAGATGCTGTAGTCCTTGGAGGGAGGCTGTATGGTTACAACGTAATGCAGACATCCCATTTGGTTTGGCTGTTCTTTCAAGGGCGGGAAGCCAGGATGATTCGTAGAGCAGTGGAAAGCACCAGTTGGTATTACAATTACCACAAAAGTAAGGGAGGGGCCTATGCCAACAATGATAC
The DNA here is from genome assembly GCF_019279795.1 of Protopterus annectens. NCBI lineage: Eukaryota > Metazoa > Chordata > Ceratodontiformes > Protopteridae > Protopterus > Protopterus annectens. The sequence goes on along the minus strand of NC_056748.1, from coordinate 1,159,655,373 downwards.
TAACAATACCAAAAAAGGTAAGAAAAAACACTTAAGAACAACACAGGGCAAGCGAAACTGTCAACAATTATAAAAGAGAAATTATTAAGGAGAGTAGAAAAATATTCAGACAAGAAATATTGAAAATATTTACTACTTAGCTGAAAGCTGGCTTGGCATGTCTTGAGAAGTACTCGGCAAATGAGATCTAAAGACAGAAGGAGAGAGGCACTATGGGTATAAGTTATCCTGAGAGTTTTTTGGCTAGTGCGAGCTTGTTGAATTGGCCGAGTTGGTTCTGAGCACAGAACCGAGACCCATCGGTAAGGAATGAATGATGACTTAAAACATTAGATGCTTTCTTAGCATCAAAAGGATCACTCTTGATGTGCTTATGAAACACCAGGAGTTTGATAATCCTTTCAGCATGAACTGAGAGCTACAAAAAAATAAGGTGAAGATATTCCTACATATATACTTTATATCAGTGGAAATTGGTCAGATAAGTGCATGGTTAACTTATTTAGCATGAAAAAGTATCCTGGTGTGGAACAAGATCCCTCAGGGAGGGATACTTAAGAAGAAAGTTACCCAGTAACAAGGCCTTGCACACCTTGCAGAAAACTAAGTACAAGGAAACCTGTCTAACATGAAAGCTGAAAATGGATGCCAGATATGTCTGAATGCTACTGTATCACCTGATGTACTAATAGTGAAAAATGCCCAACCCCACTGAGTGCAGTCTAGTTGCAGAACAGTTTCCACTCTTCCTTATACATCTTCAAGAGGAAGATCCCTAATAAAAAGAAATGACAGAGGCCAATATCAGACAAGTCGTAAGACTTTAGTATTACTGTAAGTGGAACAGCCATACAGTGAACTTGAGCATACGAGAATTTTTTTTAACACAAGCAACATCTTTATTAAATTATCATATATGACATAAACAAGCTTACATTTATATAAATGAAAACAAACCATATCAACACAATCTCAGTTGCAAACATTATACATTACAAACCATGCTGACAACTGTAGCTGCAAACTTTATACATCACTTATAAATAAGCAGTCACTGTCAACCATTACACAGCTCATTTAGTTCCTGCCTTCTTTTAAACCTCGCTCCTCCTCTGCATATATTGATCCCACACTTCCCATTTTTTCTATTGTTATGGAAAATATACTGTCTCATGATTACTCTTCAAAAATACATATTAACTTGCTGTTTCTTCACAAACGAGTCAAGTAAAATGTTTATAGTAGGTTTATGTTAAAAACATAATATAATGTAGATGCATGATTATGCAAAATCTTGTTTCAAGACAGCTAAAGGTGAAGTAAGTGCTGAAGGAGTTAAATGATGTTACTAATGTTTAAGGCAGTTGTTTGTCTTTTCGGCCGCCACAGCGGAACTCTGGTCCACTAATGATTAGATTTTTTTATGGTGCCGAGTTGACAGCCCGACACCCAACCTTCAGCAAAGGCACACCCATTCACGCATGTCTTTCGGAGGCCAGTTGATCGTGGGGAGGACATGCAGACTCCACACAGAAGGCACTCCAGCCGTGAATTGAACAGGAGAATCTTTTGCTGTACCACCATGGCTTCACTAATGTTTAAGACAGTCTGGTTTCAAAATGTCAACGAAGGAAAAAATAAAGAAAAACAATGTGTCAGGAATCTATGTAAGCTCTGTCCTCAGGCTGGGGGATGAGTTGTAAGGATGTCTGTAAAGATAGTGTACTGGTACTGAATGATACAAGGGTACTGGTACTGAATGATACAAGGGTTAAAAGACAGACTGTTAGACCAGGTGGACTGTGTTTTAAAAAGACAGATTTGTCAAGTGTTCATGTGAAGCTCTAAGCGATAAGCATGAGGGCACAAATTATTTTAAAATTGTAAGATTTCTTAAAAGCTATGTTACGATAAAGTTCTGCAAGCATGAAACTGATAAAAAAAAGTATTTATGTAGTATTATTTTCTTAGTTCTTTGAGACTGATTTGAAAATTTTAAGTAGGCAGTCTCCCAGAGCTGTTTTAAGAGAAAATAAAAACGTATTTTGCACATCCTGAAGCATGATCCTTGACTCAAGATTATAAAGTAAAACCTCTTTGTTATTGATTTATTGTGTAATTTAACACTACGTAACTTGCTCCTACCCTTTCCTAAGGATCCCAGTTCCAGTTGTTTTACCTCTATTACTATCTTTGTTACTTCTAGTAAAGCTGATTTACACTTTGACTTCCGTTTTTCTAGTAATTGCTTTTTTGGCAGCCATCACAATTAAAGACTCAGCAAGGCTTTAGTATGGGTAGGCAATTCCACTTCTGTATCATAGCTAAAAATATAATTTCCTTAGTTACACCAATTTGCTCACCAAGCATCTCCAACAGAGCAGTCTGCAGGTAATCTGTAAAGTTTGCTCATTATACTCCCAGAATATATGTTTCCAGTTACCTACTTCTTCCACGTCACACCTCCAACATTTGCTATCTGAGGAAAAATTATCTGGAGTCTACTTGGGGTATAAAATACCTATGTAGACACTTCCAAGCAAAGATCCTAAATCTTCTAGACTTTGTTGCATATTTGGAAACATACATATATCCTCCCATTGTTTCTTCATGAATTGCTTATCCAATCTATCTTCCCAATCCTTTATAACCTCCTCTGATTAATTCTTATAATTATTATGCAATATTTTATATGCTTTACTAATTATTCATTTTTTAATGACACCTTCTGTTCTAGATTCTATTAAAAACTCTTAATTCTTTTATTCAGGAGCAACTTGTCAAACAGAACCCTTTTTCAGTGGAGGCCCATGGAGAAAACCTCCAAACAGAGACAAATATGTATAAAATGACAAAAAAGAAAAAGAAAACATGGCATTAATACATCTTAATTTGACATCACAGAATTTAGAAGTACTAATTAGTGGGAGTGTCAAGAGACAGTGAGAATATAAGGAAAAGTTGCGTATTGAAGATGAGTGTGGGTACTATGCCTGTGAGATGGGACAGGATTTGGATTAACCTGGAGTTGTGCAGGTGCACAGCCATGTGTTATTAAGATATTGTTTTAAAGAAGCTTTGAAGGCTGCTAGGCTCATCACTGATCTTACTGCCGTGGAGAAAGAGTTCCATGCTTTTGAGACAGAGTAAGAATAGAGACATTGCCCTTGTCTTTTTGAGGGTTTAAAAATTAAAAGAAGAAAAGCAGCACACAAGCAGACCCAGGTGTCCACAGTACAAAAAAAAAACACAAAATCCACCAAGAAAAGCACTGGAGAAGCTAAGAAAGTTCTTTTTTAGTGTAGTTAAAATTAAATGTTCGCTATTCGTCCCAAAGACTTCATCAGAAAATCCATTTTAGGGTTTAAAGATTGTTAGTTGTTTTTTGTCCTCATATCTTAGGGCTCTGTTAGGTTGGTAGAGTTTGACTACGTTGGTAAGTGCTAGGCAGGCTGTGGGTTGGTAGATAAGTTTGTGAACTGTTTGTAGCTGAATATAGTTGAGTTGGTTGAGAAGTTCAAGCCGCCTAAGTTGTCATAGAGACTGACAGTGATGTGTATGGTGTTTAGAATATGTGGCAAACTTTGCGACTTTATTATAGCACTGTTCCAGCTTGGATATTATAGACGTTTGTAGGTTTATCAGAATAGTAGGAGCAAAGAAAAGGGAGGAGAGCAGGAAAGATTTGGCCAGGTTAAGTTTGGCCAAGTGTTTAGGAAGTGTTTATTTCTCTACAGAAGTCCTAATTTCTGGTGAGTTGTCTTTATATTCTGTTGGATGTGTAGGTCAAAATTCAATTTATTATCAATAATGACTCCAGGCAATTTGGTGTGCTGTACTGTTTCAAAGATTGTGTTATCAACAGAGTATATTTTGAATTGATCAACATCAGAGTTGAGTTTATTTCTGTGAAAGAGTACAAGTTTGGTTTTATTAAAGTTAAGGAAAAGCTCAGCATTTTTAAGCCTGGTTTCCACAGCACTGAACGATTTTAGTGTGTTGGAGAGTAGTCAGTGAGGTGCAGATTACAGTGAAATCATCTGCATACTGGATGAGAAAGTATGTAGCTTGTTTGTAAATAAACTGAACAGTAGAGGGCCTAGGATGGAGCCTTGAGGTACCCCTGTTGGGTTATGGAGAAAGGGGAAAGAGTCCGTGTGATAATTTTTCTGACGGTTTTTGATCATACGAGTAATTTTGAAACCACTGTACTGTGATCTGACAGAAACCTTGGTCAGAGAGAGTGTTGAAGTGTAAGGGGTGTGAAACAGTGTCAAAGGCTTTAGAGAAGTTGAGGAATACTGCGGATACATAGTGTCCAGCTTCTCTAGCTCTGTTCGCGGTAGTTCTGTAAAGGTTATTAAGGCAGTGGATGTGCTACGGTCAGGGCGGAAACCATGTTTGGTTGGTGTGATGAGATTATTTTGCAGTAGATACTGCATTAGTTATTGGTAGATACACCTTTCCAGAATTTTGGATATGGGATGGAAGTTTGAAGGTTCGTGGGAGCTTACTCCTTTGTATATGGGAATAATGTGTGACGTTTTCCAAATAGTAGAAACAAGAGATTCTGAGATTGATCTATTTATTAGGACATGGAATGGGTAGGCAATAGAGTCTGCGGCTAGTTTGAGGTATTGTGGTTGGAGATTATCTGCTGAGGGAGTTGAGGGTTTTAGGTTTAGCAGCAGTCTTTTTATGGTAGTTGTAGATATAGGCTGTAATGAGAATGTGGTTGGGTTTTTACTGTGGGGTGCACGTCTGTTAAAGTGCAGTGTGTTGGAGGTAGATGCAGAGATACTGCTGGTGGCAGAGTTGGTGGTGGAGTGGGTGTGGTGGTGAAGGTGTTTGATATTATGTCTGCTATTGATTTTATGAAGGGCTTAATGTAGTCCTCAGGTACTAGGGATGGAGTGTTCTCGGGTATTGTTCATCGTTCTTTATTTGTACCGGGGTTAAGCAATGTTGATATGGAAATCCAGAATTTTCTAGGATTGGTTTTGTATTTGTACTGAAAATGGGAGTAGTAGGATTTCTTGTCTTTGTTTATATGCTTTATTACAACGTTGCAGAGCGATTTGAAATGGATGAGATATTCCTTTTATATTATTGCTAACGCTTTTCACTGCATTAACATCTATGAATTATTTATTACTTGTTTCAATTATAGATGTATTAATATTTTACTTATATTGAATGATAAAGTCGATTCAGTATACTGCCAAGGACAAGTACAATTGCATATTTTCCACTCCCTAGAAAACTCTGAAAAGGGGTTTTGCTACAAGCACTGGTACAAAACACATTTACTAGAGTCAAATGTGATAGAGGCTGACACAGATCCTAGAGTTTGTAACAGTCTCGCAGTCACCAATTTGCTGCGAATAATCTGACCAACTTGCAACTATATTCTTTGAAGTCTTTCTAGGTGATGAGACACAGTGCCTGTGTTTGTGTTTAGCATCGCTCCTATTAATTCGAACTTCTGGAATTTTTTTTGTAGTTTACAGTAATCCCCAGCAACGGGCAAGTTCGAAGAACTTAGTTTCTTGCCTACAACAGTAGATGCCTGGTGGGATCAGTTATGAGCCAGACATCTAGGTATGGAAACACGCAGAATCCTTGCAGTCTGAACTGAGCTGCTACCACTGCCATGCATTTGGTGAACACCCTGAGGGCTGTGGCGAGACCAAAGGGCAGGGCTTAGAACTGATAATGACTGGCTCCCAACCAGAAGTGCAGGAATCTTCTGGAGTGCTTGTCCATTTTTATATAATAATATGCTTCCTGAAGATCTATTGAGCACATCCAATCATCTTTGTCTAAGAACGAAGTATAGACTGAACCATAACCATCTAGAATTTGTCTGTTGAGCTGACATATTCAAAACACTGAGATCCAAAATCGGTCTCCAGTCCCCTGTTTTCTTTGGCACTAAAATGAATCTTCAGTAAACTCCAGATTGTATCTGGTCTGGTGGGACTGCTTGGATGACTCTCTTGTCGAGCAGTTTTTGAATTTCCGACACTGCTGCATCCCTGTGACTAGGTGTAACATTTGGGATTCTTTTCAGTTGTCTGGGTTTTTTTGAAAATGGGATAATGTAAAATCTGGTTATAATCCTCTGCACCCAATTGTCCATCGTTATCTATAGCCGGCCAGGTAGATGCAGGGATAATTGTTCCCAGACTGCCTCCAGAGAACGGCAATCGGGCCTCCATTTAGAAGCTCTAAGAGGAGTTACCAGGGAAAGAATCCCTGGAACCCTGATTTTGCAGGCCACCCCTGCCTCGAGCATGGCATCTTCCATTATAACTCCCCCCTCTGCCCCGGGGGGAGTCATTATCACATGAGTCATGGCAAGGTGCTTGGGATTTTTTGAACCATAGCTTCCCACTTCTCTGGTTCCTGGAGTAAGACTGTTGAGAAGAGGAAAAGCATACAAGCATGGCAGAAAGGGTCTTTCCATCCTTCTCACATCTGGCAAAGGCCTCTAACACAGCATCAATGGGACCGGACGGTGTCCCCGGCTGTGTGCTACACAAACTCAATGAGGAACTAAACCCACACATAAGGCTGCTGTTTAATCTTAGCCTTACTACAGGATACGTACCTAAAGAATGGCGTACGGCAACTGTGGTCCCACTCCACAAAGGCGGTGCTTCTACGGACCCTGGAAATTACCGCCCCATAAGCTTGACGAGCCTTGTCTGCAAAGCTATGGAGAGGATCATAATGGAACTCATAAATAAAGACATTGGGTACCTACAGACACTGGATCCTACCCAATTTGGCTTTGTCAAGGGCAGATCCTGCCTCTTGAACTTGGTCGACTTTTTTGAAACAGTCACTAAGGCCATTGATGAGGGTAAGGCAGTTCACACAGCCTACCTTGACCTAGCAAAAGCGTTCGACACAATACCCCACTCGGGCATCATAGAAAAGCTCACCAGCTTAAATGTAAACCCATATGCCACAAGATGGGTTGCAAACTGGCTCAAGGACAGAACACACAGGGTTAGAGTTGCTGGTGCCATGTCAGACTCTAAGCCGGTCACGAGCGGTGTCCCACAGGGCTCAGTCCTGGGCCCCCTCTTGTTCGGCATTTATTTTTCTGAAGTGCAGGCAAACATAGGGGGATTGTGGCTGACAAAATTTGCAGATGACTGCAAACTGGGCACCATAATTGACACTCCATCAGACACAGACATCCTCCAGAGAGGTCTCATAGAAATGGATAACTGGTGCCAGAGCCATGGCCTTAAGCTAAATGCCAAAAAATGTATAGTCATACCCTTTGGGAAAAACAAGGTAACCTATAATTATCACATAGGTGGTAATCCATTAAACACGGAAGAAGTTATCAGGGACTTGGGGACCCAAGTTGACAGTAACCTCTCTTTTGACACTCACATTGCCAAAGTGGTTAGGAAGACCTTCTACATTGCCCACCTGATCATGAAGGGATTCACATCCAGATCAGGAGAGGTCATTGTACCCCTGTACTCTTCACTTATCAGACCAATGATTGAGTACAACGCCCCATTCGGAATGTACCTTACCCGACACCTGCAGCAGTTGGAAAGACCCCAAAAGTTCCTCACCAAAAGGATAAAGGGGCTAAAACATATGTCTTACGATGCCCGACTGAAGAAACTCCAGCTCTATTCAGTCGCATACCGTCTGCTCAGAGGTGATCTGTGCCTGACATACAAGGCCATGTTCAACCCGGAATTAATGGACATGCTCCACCTCAAAAAATCCAAATCCACCAGAGCCACGAGAGCAAGAGACTTAAACCTCAACACGGATATAAATAGGACGTGCTGGAGGGACAGATTCATCACCCAGAGACTCCCTACACTATAGAACAGAATCCCAGTCCATGTGAGGCAGAGCCCCTCACTGACTCTGTTCAAGAGAAATCTTGACGAGTGGATGGGAGATCGTAGGTTTACCCCAGGAATCATCTCTGTATCACTGCTGGACAGAGGCACAGCAAACTAATGGGTATAGTATTTTCATCCTAAGGGGTGGTGAAAGCCACACACACTCTGGCTAGGCTTATAAATGCCCTAGGGCAGATAGCCTAGTATGAACCTATGAACTTTGGGGCCAAAAAGGGATGGCCCATCAAAAGGAGCACTGACGAAAGAAGACTTAAATGGCTCTGCAAATTCACATAAGTGCATGCAGGCATGTCTCCTCATGGCTACGACAGAACTCATTGCCCTAATCATCCCTTCGGCTGCATGGACAATGAGTTTCATGGATGAATTGTATATTGAATCAAGGGTTGCCAGCTGGGAAACTACTTTGTCCTGAACCCCCACAGCTACTGCTCCTGTCAGAGTATCTGATAGTTCTTCGATCAGCCCTCGTTGAATTATTGTGAAATGTGCCATGAAGTTCAAGGATCTGAGCATGAAGGTCGATGAAGTGTATACGCACTTCCCAAATCTATCAGTCATCCTAGGCTCTTTATTAGGAGGATGGATAGTAGGACTTTCATCAACAAGTTCCTTTTTGCTGGTTGCTGCTACCACTATGGCATCTACTGGTATCCCTTCAGCCCAATGCTGCTGATCCTGAGGAGCCGACAAAATGCAGTCTGGTCTCTTGGGAATTCGCTTGATGGAATCAGGTATTTTCCAAGCCCACTGTGCAATCAATTTAATCAGATTGTCAACAGGCGGAGAAATCCAAGAGGTAGATGGTCGGGCACAGAAAGCCTCCTTTGTACAGATACCTCTGAGGAAGGCTGTTGGGAAGTCCAGCCATACCTCTGTTTCAGGATCTCTGAATATGCCCCTAAAGTAGACATCTTCCAGGGTGACTTTGGGGAACCTTCCCCTTCATCGAAATCAGCATCTTCTGTGCAAGACTCTTCAGGGGAGTCTAAGTGCTTCCTCTTCAGAGGTAACTCCTCGGTGGGATGGGCCGGAGAGGTGTCTGAATGGGCATAACCACCATGGTTGGATTCTGAGGTTCCTGTGCCTGCTGTTCCAGGGCAGAGACTGGAGAGAGCTCTGCGTGAGGGGAAGGACAGGGCTGTTGGTCTGAAGAAAGTGGTATCGACTGTGAGCCCACAGTGGACAAGGCCCTCCACATAGCCTGGAAAACAAGCCCCAGCCCAGAACCAAAATAGACTCCTTCACAACCGTGATCTCATCCCCTACCAAAGAAGCCGCCTCTGAAGCTGAAGCCAGAGTCGAGCTCATGTGTGCTGTTGCCCAGAGGAGAATGGACAGCTCAGACAGCAGCAGAGCGGAGCCACACTCTTCAGAACCGACGATGAAGCTTCAACTCGGGGAGGTCTCCAGTTCCGACAGAACCGAAGAGCTCAGGGCAGTAATCGGTACCAGAAATGCAGTTCTGACAGGCACCGAGACAGTCGAAGCTGGGAACTCTGAAGGCTCAGCTGGAGTCAGAGGAGGAACAAGAACTGGTGTAGAGACAGGCAAATTCCCAGAGCTAGAGGCACTAAGAACCAAGAAAGTGGCTAATCTCAATGCCAGGAACTTGTTCACCAGTCTCAAAATATCGGACTCAGTGAAGTTCTTGGTGGACCAGACCAAAGAGACCGACGGGGACTGGGGTTTTTCCAAGAAGGGGCTTGCAGCTCAGTCTGCAAAGGGGTCTGATGATGGTGAATATCTGGTGCGTGGCCTATCTTTGAATGAAAGATCTTTCTGTTCCAAAACGTATCCCAAAATTATCAGGTCCAAAACAGTAATGGGTGCTGGAACTGTTAAGTGTAGAAGTAGGCACCGACAACACCGATGGTGGAAACAGTTTCCCAATCGGTTCAGCTGAAACTTTGGAACCGAGGAAGTCTTAGCTATTTTAATTGGAGGTGTCAACAAAAATGTCAGAACCAAGCAGCTCCTCTTCTTTGATACTTCATGTTTGGATGTGGAAAAAGAAGAAGAGCTAACATCAGTTTTAGATTTGACAGATCCGGATATGGCCTCGTCAAAACTTGATTTTATAAGGCGTTGTAATATGAGTTTATTTTTTCTTTCTACAAGGGCCCAGTGACTGAAGCCATGACAGATAGCACAGTCTTCTTGAAGATGCACCAGGTCCAAGCAATAGACACATAAGGAATGTCCATCAGAGTTAGGTAATTTACAATCACACTTCTGGTATCTTTTGAAGCCAGACGTTCCTTTAGCCTTTTCAGTCATGGCTGGAGAAAAATACACACACACACAGAAGAAGGACGGAAAGGTTAATTTTTTTTTTTTTAAATAAGCAGTCAAAAAAGCATACCAACAATGGTACATAAAGCCTACCTTATCAGTAATAGAGAAAAGGGAGAGAAGAAAATGTACCGACAATGGTACTAACAGAATACTGTAACGGTAAAGAGAAAGCAGAACTACCAATGATGGTATTCAAAAGGAAAAAACACTGCTCGTGTTTAGAAAACAACTAATGGAGGAGCTAGGTATGTAAAAATATAGACAAAGAATAACTAATGAAAGATCTGAATAAAGAACACACAGTTTGAAGAAAAAAGGCTTGCTCGAGAGCTGGCAAGAAACGCATCTGGCATTAAAAGTGGCAAACAAGATCTGAGGTAATCCTTACAGTAGCATTATGGGTAAAGGTTAAGCTTGAGTGTTTTTGGAAGGCACAAGCTGTAATAACAGCAAAGTCAGTTCCGAGATACTTAACCAAACCCACAGTCAAGGATTAAGTGAAGACTGACACCATCAGATGCTATTTTTTCTTCAAATTTAGTCTTTGAGGTATTAATTAACCCTCTCAGCTGAATGTCTAGAGTGGTCAGGGGTTTTTTTTAGTATGTATGGCTTTGTTCCTCCTATACTTGGCCAAGATTTTTTTTTTGGTTGTATAAATCGATACTGTGATTCTACCAGGCTGTATTATCTTTTTGAGTTTTCTCTTATTCTTAATACGAGTGGTAGAGCTTGCACTATACAGCTATCAATATGGCTATTTTGTAAATAGCTCAGCATATGCTATGGTGTTTACTGGGTTTGGGGGTGCTTGGAATTAAGCCAAGTTGTTGCTTACTAGAGAGAAGTTAATGTTGAAATAGTTCCTAAGGGTTTTTGGCTTCAGTGGATCCCTAGATTTAATTTTTATTTCAAGTAATACTGCGTTATGGTCAGATCTGATGAGCAAAGACACTGCATTGGGTTGAGAACATTGTCTCCCCCTTGTTTGTGACTACAAGCTCAAGAATGTTTGTACCCCTGGTAGGAGAGTGGACCTGCTTTTCCAGGATGTTCTATGTCAATTCTCAGCTTCTTCTGACTTCCCCCATTTGCTGCTATTACAACGGTCTTATCTGTACTCAGTTTCATTCCATGTGCCTTCAGTTTTGCATTCCATTCTTCTGTCCTTTGCTGAAGCTGTCCCCTACAACCTGTTTGCTAATGTAGTCCATCACCAGTATGAACAGCAGTGGGCTCAAAGCTGAACGGTAATGTACACCCATTCACACTGGGAACCCCTCTGTGAGATAAAACACTGTCTGTACTTTGAGGCACTGGGTCCTTCTACAAAGTTTGCATTAATTCTACCAATACTTCTGGGACTTCAAACCACCACAGGACTGCCCAAAATCAGCTTTCTTGGGACCTTGTCATATTTTTTCTCAAAGTCTAAGAATGCTCAGTTGGACTCTTTCATCTCTAGTTTCTTCTGTTCAGCTACTGTTTCACTGAAAACACTGGGTTGTTCTGCTTCCTGATGTGAATCCATGCTCATCTCCCATCTTACTTTCTACTACTCTGCATATTCATTTCTTAATGACCCTCTTCTACTACTATGCTCTCTGCTGCCCACAGTTGTAAATATCTCCTTAACTCTAACACTGGCACTAGTATGCTTATATGGCTCCCTCTCCACACTGCTATGAGTACCCTCATGAGCCATTTTCACCCCTATATCACCCAACATCTTTATCACACCAGCTGTGACCTAATCTGAGCTAGCTTCTTTCCCCGACTTCATTTTCCTTAATACTGTTCTTACTTCTTTTAGGGTGGGGCTCTTCCTCTTCTTTCATCATAAACTGTGTCTGAATCAACACAAGCAAACACAATCAAGACTAGCCTTAACATGGAGCACAATCTGTGATCCATGTTATCCTATCTTGAAGATACTGTGAGCTACAGCTGATGCACAAAGCAGGTGGTCTACACAATTTTTCCCTGTATAGACACTATGCATAATTTGTGTTGCTCCCCCCCAACTCTACTCTTGGGTGCATTCGAGGTGGAAATACTTAGCCTTTTTTTTTTTTTTTTTTTTTTTGTGGAGATAGGAAGAACCCCATAGAGACATGTGCAGAACATGCAAACTCCACACAGCCATTGGTTAGAGATTAGGATTGAACCTTGTATACTGTGCATGGAAGGCAAAGACCATTATGCCAAATGGTTTCTTTAACTAGAGATAAGAGATGCAAATACTGGTAAAAAGGGAAGAATGGCACTATAAAGTTAGCAGAGAAGACATTATATCATTATTCACAGACAATAAGGGGAAACACACCACTATAAAAGTACAGCCATCTGCATCAACAGTTAAGAAAAACTAAAATCTGCATCTTACATAAATCACACAAACCCTAAGTTTATGACACCATACATCATACCAAGTCAACTTCACAAGACTGCATGCATTTTACTGATTTACAAATGTAACACACGAACTGTAATAAAAATAACATATGATGCTGCACTGAAAATGTTGCATGTTTCCTCTTTGTAATAACGGAGTAGAATTAACCTCACTTACAAATCATAAGTAGATAATCAAAAGGCACAAATAACGTACAATGCTACTAATTCTTACACCAGCAGCAAAATTAGCTCAAAGCCTAGTTCCTTCACCAAGATCACCCACCTGTGTTAAGACTAGTTGGCTACAAGAAGTGCTATAATGAACATGCAAGTAAGAAAGCCAGAAGCATAGAAAGAAGGAGAATATAGAGGCAGTATGGGGTCTAAAGTAGCATAGAGATAAATGGTCCACATCTAGTGAAAATGGAGATACTGTGTAAGACAGACTACACATAAAAGATTACAAGAAAGGCAGGCTAATACAGAATACAAAAATGTATGTTGGTGAAGATAAGAGGAAACACAGCAGCAGAAGGCTTTGTCCCCTGTACCACCTTAATCATCTGTGCTAACCTTAACCCTATCCCTACTCCTAACATTACATACACACTGTTACTAAAACCCATTTTCTTGATAGTACCACTACCAACACACTAGTTATAGGTGACTCTATAGTCAAGCACACTGATGTCCCACTAACCAGGCTAAACAAGGAGAAGTTAGTCGGGTGCCAGGATCCGCCACATAACCCATGCACTCAGGTCACTCCACAACAAGTACAAATATGACTCTGTCATTGTCCATGTTGGTGTGAACGACCTGAAATGTACCTCCCTGGACTACATGAAAAGAGACTTGGAAGAGCTCTCCGAACTTGTAGCCCAGGCAGGTATGACCCTAGCCTTGAGTAGCATTCTGCCATCACCCAGAATGATGCTGCAGTACAAGGACAAAATGATTGACTTCAACAATTGGCTAAGCTTCTGGTGTCATTCTAAAGGGATTCAGTATCTGTCTGCCTGGGATGACATGGTCGGCAGACCACGATGCTTTGCCAGAAATGGCCTGCACCTGTCACCCCTGGGATTCCGGACACTGGCTAAGGGTCTTGCCGCCCATGTAGTGCCTTTTTTAGGCAAGGTTCAAATGACAAATTCACCACCATAACAGGAACAGGCGAGCAAAAACTGAGGGTGATGTTACTCAATGCTAGAAGCCTAAATCTCAAAATGCATTCATTCGAGGCACTCCTTAAAATGAAGAACATCAATATCTGTGCAGTGACTGAGACCTGGTTCAAGGCTCCAGAGAGTACCCCTGCACTACCAGGCTATAACTCATACCACACTTTTCGACCATGTAACCTGGAACGGAACACCAAAGGCAGAGGTGTGTCCATATTCATGAAGGATATCCACACCTCCAGGCTAGTTGCTCAGCATAATGCAGCCGAGGTCATTCAAGTGCAACTAACTCTGGGCAAAACTGCAATCCAAATTGTAGCTTGCTACAAATCCCCCACAATGCCCCAGGATTCCCACTCCTCTTTTCTTGATGTATTGGAAAATATTAGGGTTCAACCAAACACCCTAATAATGGGAGATTTCAACTACCCCACCATTAACTGGGAAAACTACTCGTGTACCAACTCCTTTGCTCAATGCTTTCTGGAATTCATAAACTTCAATGCCCTGGATCAACTTATCCACACCCCCACCAGGGGCAACAATATCCTAGATCTAGTCATTACCAACATGAGTGACCGCTGTTCCACACCTGAAGTCAATGCATCATTGGTTCGATCCGACCATAAGCTAATTACGCTAGATATCCACATCCTGCCTCCACCCCCCATTAAGGAAACCATGGTAAAATATTTCTCCAATGCCAACTTCATGACACCCACACAGATGGACAATACAGTTATGACTACTGAATCCTACACAATTGCACTTTATAAGCACTTACATGAGTGCATGGATTGTGCTTTCCCAAACAGAATCAAGATGCTATCCTCCAAAAAAAAAGGAAGCCAATCTGGTGGCACCCTGCCATAAACAAACTGTGCAACAGAAGGAAGAAACTGTTGCAAAAGAGAGTAAAATCCCATGAGTGGAGGAGCTCCCTGGTCAGCCTCAGTAAGAAGCTGCGATCCCTAATAAAATCCTCCAAAGCTAGTTACGAAAACAAAATCACCACTGATTCTAAAAGACAACCACAAAGCATTCTATAGCTATGTCAAGAATCTCAATGGCAACACTCAGATCTGCTCTGAGTTACAGCACAATGGCACTAAATATACAGACCCAACTGATATTGCCAATATCCTGGCAGATAGGTTCACTGCTAACTTTACCCCCTCTCACCCCCTAAAGAGCCCATCTCTATACTGGAAGAATGCAAAGTTCCTGTAATCACGGCTGCACAGGTAAAAACCACACTCTCCAAAGCCAAGAACACAGCATCCACGGGACCAGACAACATCCCAGGCTGCGTTCTACACAAACTACAGAACAAACTGGCACCCCACTTAAGTAGCATGTTCAATCATAGCCTCACCTCAGGCTTTGTGCCTGCTGAATGGCGCACAGCGACGGTTATCCTACTCCACAAGGGGGGAGCCACCACGGACCCCGGGAAAGTACAGTTTTGTACCTACCATAAATGTAGATGTTCGAGTGTTCTCCCTGCTGCAGTCATCACACTTGGGTTATCCTGTCGTCAGGCGGTCCCGCAGTCGGCCAGAATTCCAAAGTCGTGGTCCGGCGTCGGTTGCTGTTGCCTCTTCCCTGACGTTAGTGCACCAGGGGTATATATAGTGCAACCAACGCCATTTTCTTCAGTTTTTCTTGCCCCAGATGTCGGGTGCCCCCAAAAAGGTGATCAGAAATTAGTACCAAATGGAGTAACCACTGCCCAAACACAAAATCCCTTCAGTTATAAGCAAATACATCATTAAGGTATTGAAGAGATTTAGCCAGTAGATCAGAGGGGATGGAGGGAGGGTAACCTGGACTGCAGCAGGGTGAACACTCGAACATCTACATTTATGGTAGGTACAAAACTGTACTATTTTCATCGTGTTACCCTGCTGCAGTCATCACACCTGGGTTGAATCCCAAAGCTAAGAAAGGGGGAGGTATCATAGAGGGTTAGTGGAGGCTATCAGGCCCTGCAGAACTGCAGTGGCGAAGCCCACCCTGGTCTTAGAGTAAAGAGGTAAGTGATAGTGTTTGGTAAAAGTGTGTACTGAACTCCAAGTTGCAGCTTCTAAAATCTCCTTGGTTGGAACCCCCCTTAGAAAGGCTGTAGAGGTAGCTGTTGCCCTGGTAGAGTGGGACCTAATGGTAACAGGAACTGGTTTCCCATGATGAGTATAGCAGAAACATATGCAATGACCTATCCATTTAGAAATGGTTTGCTTTGATATAGCCTTCCCTTGAGTAGCTATAGCATAGGATACAAAGAGCTGGTCAGATTTTCTGAAAGCCTTAGTTTTGTCCAAGTAGTAACAAAGTTGCCTGTGAATGTCCAAGGAATGCAGGAGTCTCTCACCTTTGTTCTGTGGATTTGGGAAGAAGGCATAAAGGAAGGATTAGTTCAAATACTGTAGAATGTGAGGCATGTGAGGCTGAATTGTGTCCTGGTCTTTAGCTTGGTTCCAGGCACAAAACCTTTTCCATTTGTCCGAGTTAGCCTTCCTGGTACTTGGCCTCCTGGCTTCCAGAATAACATCCAGAACTGCTCGGGAAAGAGGAGCTGGTTGTATGTTTAGTTGATTTGCCATACAGCCAGATTTAAAGTTTTGAGCTGGCTGTGAAGAATCTGATTGTTTTGTTGTGTGAGTAAATGGGGGATTTGAGGCAATATCCATGGTGGGCTGTGGGCCATATTTCTCAATAGTGGGTACCAGTGCTGGCGTGGCCAGTCTGGGGCTATGAGAATCAGTCGTGGTCTCTCCTTTTTGACTTTCAGAAGAACCTTTGTGAGGAGAGGCAATGGAGGGAAGGCATATACTGGTCAGGTTTTTCCAACAGAAAGAGAGTGCGTCCACTTTCCAAGCTTGATGGTGAAATGTCCTTGTACAAAATTTTGTTAGTTGATAGTTTTGAGGACTGGCAAACAGGTCTACATCTGGAAGGCCCCATTTTTGAGTTATCATTGCAAATATTTGTGGATCTAGTTTCCACTCGTGGGGATCCTTGATATTTCTGCTGAGGTCGTCTGCCAATGTGTTCTTCTGTCCTGGCAGGAATTGAGCTTGCAGCTGAACTTGGTAAGCCAGAGCTGTGTTCCATAAGATCACTGCTTGCCTGCATAGAGGGTAGCAATGTGTACCTCCTTGTTTGTTTATGTACCACATTACTGTGGTGTTGTCCATCTTTATTGCAAGTTGTCCTGGATGTAACAGATCATTGAAGGCTGTCAGAGCTTTCTGTACAGCTAGCATCTCTTTTTGATTTATGTGCAGATTTCTTTGATCTGCAGTCCATAGGCCTTGAATGCATTGCCCTGCCATGTGTGCCCCCCAGGCATAATCTGAAGCATCTGTTGTGATAGTTTGCCTGGCTGGGGGCAAGGTGAAAGGCTGACCCTTGTTGAGGTGACATGCCTGTGACCACCATAGAAATTCCTGTTGTAGGCAGGGGATGAGAGATATCATTGTGTCCAAGCTGTGGCTGTGTTGAGACCATATGCTTTTTAGGTACCACTGTAATTTCCTCATATGCAGCTTTGCAAATGGTATTATTAGAATGCAAGATGCCATGAAGCCCAAAGCCTGCAAAAATTTTCTTGCAGTTAATTGGGTTTTTGTTGCCATTTTCCTGAAATATTGAGTCAGTTGTAGTTGCTTGTCTGGCGTAAGATAAGCCTTCTGGGCCATTGTATCCAAGCTGGCACCCAGGAATGTCATTTTTTGTGAGGGTACTGGTTTTGACTTCTTTTCGTTTACTGTGTACCCCAGGCAGTTTAGTAGATGCTTTACAAAGGCCAGATGATGTAGGAGAATGTCTTTGCTTTCTGCTTGGATGAGGCAGTCGTCCAGGTATGGATATATTTGAATTCCTCTTTGCCTGCAGTATGCAATTACTGGTACCAGGCATTTTGTGAAGACTCTGGGCGCAGTAGATAAGCCAAAGGGCAGTGCAGAGAATTGGTAATGGGTTGAACCTGCAATGAAACGGAGGTATCTTCTGCAACTTTGTCTGACTGGGACATGCAGGTATGCCTCCTTGAGGTCCAACGTTACTAGCCATGCTTCCTTGCCCAACATGGGAAGTAGCTGCTGTAGAGTTAGCATCTTGGATTTGGGTACTTGTAAGTGTTTAGAATTGAAAGGTCCAGAACTGGTCTCCAGGCATTGTCCTTTGTGGGCACTAGAAAGAGTCTTGAATAAAATCCTTGGCCTTGCTCTCGAGTAGGTACCAGCTGAATGGCTCTCATGTCCATGAGAGCTGTAATTTGCTTTTGTGCCTCTGCCCATTGATTTTGTGGCAGGTTTGGCATTCCTCTTTTCATTGGCAAGGTGTGAAAGTGGAATGTGTATCCTCGTGAAATTATGTCTAGGACCCATTTGTCCTTTGTGACAATGTGCCAGTTGTCTGCAAAAAGTGTGAGTTCCCCCCCCAAGGGGGCTGCCAAGAGAGTATTGCTTGGCCAGATGAGGTACAAGTCATTGAGTTTGCCTTCTGGTGGGTTGAGCTCTGTCTTCTCCTCCCTTCTGTGTTGTAGTGCCCCATTGGTGAGGCTTATACTGGGCTTGTGGTTGTCCTCTGCCCCTTGGGCATCTGTATTTACCCCTCTGTGGTCTGTCAGTAGCTGGAACGGACCAATTTTTTGTTGGCCAGTTTCTGCTGAAGCAAGGGGGTTGTACCTGTAGGAAATCCTTAACTGCCTGCATAGATTTTGCCTTATCCTCCATTTTCTTTAAAACTTCTTCTGCTTTAATTCCAAAAAGCACATCTTGCTGTAAGGGAGCATCTAGTAATTTTGCTTTAACATGATCAGGCATAGTTTGTTCCTTTAACCAAGAATGCCTACGTATAACAGACCCAGTGACAGCTGCTCTGCAGGAGGACTCCAAAGAATCAAACCCACATTGTAAGGTATGTTTGCCCATCTGCTCAGTGGCGCGCAACAGATCCTGCACTTCTTTCAATTCAGATTGTTGAGGGAGAGTGGTTATTCTTTGCTTTAACTGAGAGATTAGGAATTGCTGATATTTAAGCATGTGAAATTGGCAACTCAGTGCCCTCATAGCTAGTGTGGCTGAGGTGTAAACCTTTTTCCCCCACCTGTCTAGTGCTCTGGAATCCCTCTCAGAAGGTACTGGGTTTTTAGCCATAGAAGCCTTAGCCCCCTTGGGACCCTGGGAGATAGTCTCTGGGTCAGCTGCAGGGCTTTTGTAAAGAAATTTGTGGGAATCAGGCACTTTATAGTATCTGTCAGGCTTAGCTGGAGCAGGAGGTAGAGAGTCTGGGTTCAGATTGGATTCTAAATAAACATCATCCACAATGTCCAAAACTGGTGGGATGGCAAGTGGACTGTGCTGGGGGAGTAAAAGAAATTCTCTGAGCCTTTTCTTCGAGTCAGAGTAGTCCTGACCTTCCCAGTGAAAATGTTCCCTCATAGTGTGTAAGGATTCCCCAAAGGAGTAGTCTTCCGGAAGGGAAGCTGAGGGAATAGAGTCCTCAGCATCAGAATCTTCATAAGGAGAGAAGGAATAATCTTGGTCCTCAGAGGAGTCTGAAGAAAAGGACAGTTGTTCAGAGGATGCATTACCTTCCTCTTGTCTAGGCCTTTTGTCAGGAGGGGGCTGGGAACCCCTGATTAAAGAAATCAAACCTTCAGCCATTTTGAGCATCTGTTTCTTAGGCATGGGGCCTTGAACAGGAGACTGAAGTGCAGTCCTTTTAGATTTAGTAGGAGTCTTCAACTGAGAAAACATTTTAATGGTGAGAGTCGGTCTGAAAACGTCTTCAGAAACCAGTGGCGTTTCTGTAGCACCGACGTCTTTTGAAGCAATGTCGTCGGAAGAGCCTGAACTAAATGGCTGGCCTGGTGCCTTCCGCCAAAATTTCTGTAGCGGTCTCGGGTTCCAGATCTGCGGTAGTCAGGGGCTGCGTAGGAGCCTCACTGAGGACTGGAGAACCGGAGACTAGATCAGCCGAGGCCTCGGAGTCTGGCTTAGGCCTGGGCTGTCTGTCCTTATCCCTGCGTTTTTTGTGCATGCTGGTAGTCGGTTGCTCCGACGGCATGGTGTAGTTAAATTTCCTACCGAAGTAGTGTCGTGCAAAGTCAAAGCGTCTTTTAATAGTACGCTTATTAAACCTAGCACAAAACCGACAAGAAGTGACGTCGTGGTCTGGGCCTAGGCAAGGTATGCAATAAGAATGAAAATCCTTATGAGGTATTTGCTTCCCACAAGAAATACAATTGTTAACTTTTTCTGACATCGGTCTGAGGCAAGAAAAGTTTCCCCAACAGGGTACTTAGCTTTATAGAAGACTTCAGTCTGAAATTTGAATTCGAAAATCTCAGGAGTCGGCCGACCAGCACTTGCGCACTGCTTCTGCTTCGGGCACTGCACGGCAAGAAAGACTGGAGAAAATGCCGGACTAAGACTTTGGAATTCCGGCCGACTGCGGGACCGCCTGACGACAGGATAACCCAAGTGTGATGACTGCAGCAGGATAACACGATGAACATCTACCGCCCCATTAGCCTGACGAGCCTGGTCTACAAGACCATGGAACGTATCATCGTGGAACTTATAAACAAAGACACTGGTAATCTCCAAACTCTGGACCTCACCCAGTTTGGGTTTGTAAAAGGCAGATCATGTCTCCTAAACCTGACAGACTTCTTTGAAGTAGTCACCAAAGCCATAGACGAGGGTAAGGTGGTTCACACAGCCTATCTAGATCTTGCCAAGGCCTTCGACACCATCCCCCACTCTGGAATTATAGATAAACTCACTAAACTAGGTATAAATCCGTATGTCACAAGATAGGTTGCCAACTGTTTCACTGAGAGAACCCACACTGTGAAAGTAGCAGACTCCAAATACGACTTCAGACCAGTGACAAGTAGAGTGCCACAGGGTTCAGTCCTGGGTCCTCTCCTGTTTGGTATCTACTTCTCTGAAGTACAGGCTAACACAGAAGGTCTTTGGCTAACTAGGAGCTATAATCGAAACTCCTAACGATGTGGACATCCTACAAAAGGGCCTCACTGAGACAGATGCCTGGTGTCAAAGCCATGGCTTCAAGCTCAATGCCAAAAAGTGCATTGTCATCCCCTTTGGTAAAATCTCTGTATCCATGAACTACAACATAGGCGGTAGTATACTTAACACCGAAAGTGTGATGAGACCTTGGGACACAGGTGGAAAGTAGTCTCTCCTTTGTTAATCACATTGCCACAGTGGTCAGGAAATCCTTCTACATGGCACACCTCATCACAAAAGTTTTCTCATCCAGAAAAAAAAAGAGGTCATTGTTCCCCTCTACTCATCACCCATTAGACCCATTATAGAGTACAACACCCCTTTTGGTATGTACCTCACAAGACATCTACAACTGGAAAGGCCGCAGAAATACCTCACAAAGAGGATTACCAGCCTCAAACAGATGCCCTACGCAGACCGTCTCAAAAAATTCCAGCTTTACACCAATGCATATCGCCTACTCAGAAGTGATCTCTGCCTAACATACAAAGCTATGTCAAACCCAGATCTGTTGGACATGCTCCACTTAAAGAAATCCCAATCCCTCGGAGCTACACACTCTGGGGACCTAAACCTTGTCACCACAATAAACAGAACATGCTAGAGGTATAGATTCCTGTCCCAGAGACTTCCCATACTCTGGAATAAACTACCTATCTATATCAAACAAAGCTCCTCATTAGCACTCTTCAAGAAAAATCTTGATGACTGGATGGGAAATAGGAAATTCACCCCGGGGATCACTTCTGTGGCTCTTCTTGACAAGTGGCACAGGAAAATAATTTTCTTGGGTGGCAAAAGCCAGGGTACCTTTTTGCCTGAGCTTGTGTAGGCCCCAGGGCCGATAGCCTAGTACCTACCTATAAACCTATGAACTACAAAAAACAAAAGGACATAGAACACACACCACAAAATATCAATCACAGAGAACATACTTTTACCCAAACCTGAATATTGCCTTCCTTTTCTTGTTCTACACTCAACACTCAACCTACAATTCACAAAGGGTACAAACTGTTGAAAATAAAATCTTTGGATTCATACTGCAGCTCCCCGTTACTCCATCATTGCAAACTCCTTGAAAATGCCAACTGCATCATAGGGAATAACAGGGCTGTCTTTTTCCTTAGCTCAGTGATCTTCAAAATTCTAAAACAAGTCCTCTGCCTCCATTAAAAAAGACACTACCCCTTCAGGGGTTACTCTATGAGTAGAGGAACTCACAAGCCAGCTGCTTATAGATTGTATGGCCACCTTTCAAAACCACCATGGGGGAAAAGTGCTTTTTCAAGACTTGAATCTGCAACACAGAACCACATGCCGATAGATATAAAAAGATTCTACTAAAGCTTTTTTAAAGCCCTTACAAGAACACCTATTTAACAGATCTATCTGCAAATGTTTCAGAGAAAATTACTAATAATAGCCAAGTCAAATACGTTGGTTCCAGAAGATGCTTCATTTATTTTTATTAAGGACCATGGTATGCTATTACCACTTACACACTTGTACATGAAGTTACCAATGCCATTCTAATAAGCGATTGTGCTTCATAAAGACTGCATTTTTTCCTATGCAACTATGTACTTTGTTTTCATACAATTTATTGTTTACATTGAAAATTTCCTTTGTAGCGTCTGAGGTATCTGGGTCATGACTGAAAAGGTTAATGACCAGTTCACTCACCCAGTTATCAAACGGAAATAAATAAATCCTGAAACTATCCCATTACCCAACCCTTACTCTAACCTACACCCACAATCATTTGCACTTCTATAACACAATCTTGCACAACTTCACAAAATCCAATTTTTCATTCAAACATTATTTTACCTGCCCAGTCCTATTTTAACATACTACACATGAAAGAAGTTATGTACTAACCATAACGCTCCATCTGTGTTGTCGATCTGATGTAGCCAATCTTCATTCTATACTCAACAAGTGGGACAGCGTCCCTAGCTAACTGTATCTAGGACTCGAAGGACATTCCGGAGCACCACAGAACCAAATGATGCCCTACCTCCGGAGACCACAGTAACCTTGTAATGAGTGACAAGGTAAGGGGAGTAGCCCAAGTTGCTGCTGTACAAATATCTTCCAAAGACATTCTTGAATGAAAAAACATGGAAAGTAACCATGAATCTAGTGGAGTGTGTTTTCAAGGGATGTGTTAGAGGAATGCCCAGTTTAACACAGACAAAGGAAATGCAATCTGTCATCCACTTTGATAGGGTAACCTTGGAAACTGGCTTCCCTGATTTTGGTTCCTAGAAGGAGATAAATAATTGGTCTGCTTTCCTGATCTTTTTCTGTTCAATTCAAACAGAGTCGCAATTGTCTATGAACACCCAGTACAAGTAAGATGTATTCTCCTTTGTTGGTAAACCTGGGAAAAAACACTGGTAAATTGATAGAGCTATTGATGTTGGATTCTGACACACCTTTGGAAGAAAAGGTTGGTATGCAAGGTTACCCTGTCTTTGTGGAAAACCAAGTAAGGAGGTTTAAAAGACAGTGCTTGCAGAAGTAATGGCAACCAAGAAAATTGTTTTCCATATAAGATATTTAAAGTCACATGCAGCTGGTGGTTCGAAGGGAGGTTGTATGAGAGACTGAAGCATCAAATTTAAGTCCCATGCTAGTGCAGCGTATTTAAAAGGAGGCTTTAGAAGAAGCATCCCTATTAAGAAGGCCTTGCTCAATTTGTGAAAAGCTGTGGATGCACCATTAAAACTTGTATGGTAATTTGAAATTGCTGCTAGCTGTACTTTAATGGTTGAAAAACTAGCACCATTTTGAAACAGGTGTGCAAGGAAATCTAAAATGTGATTGATGGGAGCGGAAAAGGGTCAAGACTGCATTGCTGAGCCCAAAGGGCAAACCTTTTCCATTTACTTGAATATGTTTTCCTTGTTGAGAGTTCATGGGAAGATACAATTATACTTCTGGCAGGTGATGACAGCATAGGCTGCCTGGCAACTAAGGGAACTGAAGAAACCAAACAGTCAGCTTGAGGTTTGATATGTCCAGGTGTGACATGCCTGAGGAGGTCCAGAGTCTAGGTTCCATGGTGACTGAACCAGGTGAGGCCATAGGAAGGGATACCAAATTTGTCAAGAACAATAGGGGGCAATAAGGATAACTGTGCTCTTCTACTGGCAGCTTTCTGCAGAAATTTTGGAATCAATGGGGTTGGTGGGAAGGCATAAAGGAGAAGGGGGGAGCAATCATGAAGTAGACCATCCCTTGGTGACTGCTCCTGTGGGGGAATCAAGGCAAAGTAGTTGCTGCACTTGTTGTTTAGGGGAGAGGCAAAAAGATTGCAGCATGGCTGGCCTCACTGACGAAAAATCTCGTTGGGCATTTTCTTGTTGAGGAAGAAGAATGCACCTGCTCAGTTTGTCTGCAATCATGTTGGATCTCCCTGGAATGTGTGTCACTAAAAAAAAGAAGTTGGAAGAGATCACCCACTGCCAGATTGTGAGCACTTCTCAACAAACTGGATGAGATTTGTTTCTCTCTTATTTGCTGATGTACCAGATGACTGACATGTTGTCTGTTTGAATCTCAATTGTCCTAGAGGGAAGAACATTTCAGAACCCCAACAGCACTGCCTTCATCTCTAGAACATTTATATGCAAATTGGCCTCTTCAGGGGACCAAGTACCTTGCACTGTCTTGGACCATCTTCCCCAGATAATGCCCCCCCACCCTACTGGGAAGCATCCGTGGTCACTATGGCCTTGGGCTGCTGGGGATGAAGGGATGGCCATGGAGCAGTTGATCGCACTGGATGCAACACTACACATCTCTTTTGCCAGTGTTGGTAATTTTTTATCTGATACGACACTAACTGATGGAAGACTGACCATCCATTGGAGAATACACATAAAAAAACCTGGCCAATGTAACTAAGGTCATCTCTGCTGCCATGAGGCCTAGAGTTCTGAGAACTGTGCGGGCTGAGATTGATGTGTTCTCTATAACCTTCTTGACCAGTGACCTTATTGTCTGAATTCGGTGTGGCGGAAGGGAAGCAATGGCAGTCTGTGTTAAGCAGTGCTTCAATAAATTCCAATGTCTGAGTTGGCTGAAGTTGTGATTTTCTGTAGTTTATGGTTATTCTTAGGACAGCACATGTGTGGAGAACTTGATCTTTTGCATGTATGAGTTGATGCCTGGTCACAGCGTAAATGAGTCAGTTGTCCAGGTAGGGGAACACCCAGAATCCCTGCAGTCTGAGATAAGCTGCCATGCATTTGGGGAACACCCCGGGAGCTGTGGTAAGTCCAAAGGGCAGTACTCTGAATTGGGTGTAAATGACTCCCAGCCAGAAGCATACGTAACATGTGACAGTAAGCGTCCTGACAATCTATCGAACACATCCAGTAGTCCTCGCCCAGAAAAGGGAGAACAATGACCATGTGGATCTTGGTTCGGTGAACAGATTTGTATAGATCTGTGAGATCCAGAATTGGTCTCCAGTCCTCTGTTTTCTTTGGCACTAAAAAAGAACTTTAAGTAAGTTCCGGATCCTATCTGGTCTGGTGGGACCTTATTTTTTCTAGCAGCTTTTGAATCTGAATTACTGGTTAATCCCTCTGACTGGGTGGAACATTTGGGATTTTTCTGAAAATTGGTGGTGGTAGGGAAAATGGTATTACATAACCTCCGGATACAATCCTCTCACCCAAGTATCTTTTGTTAAGTCTAGTCAGGCTCTCTGGTGCAGGGGATAAATGTCCCCAACTGTCTCATCAGGCCTCCATTCAAGAGTACTGGTAGGGTTTATCTTAGAAAGATTCTCGTGAACACTGGTTTTGCGGGCCACCTCCGCCACAGAGGCAACGATGTCCATTGTATTTCTCCTTTCTGCCCCTGGGGGCACCTCCTCCACATGTGTCATGGAAAGGACCTTGGGACTTTTTGAACCACATTTTTCGATCACTCCACTGATTCTTGGAGTAGGATCTTTGGGGGTGGGGCGAAAAACATATGCCCACAGCAGACAAAGTCTTTCCATCCTTCTCACACCTGCAGAATGTTTCCTTCACCGCATGGTGTTGACGAAACTGGATATAAATGGCTCTGCTAAAATCACACAAGCGCATCCAGGCATGCCTCTTCATGGAAATGCCTGAACCTGCAGCTCTTCTGCTATGTTGGAAACCAAACTCCTAGAACTACTGGAAACTGATTGTAGGGTTGCCAACTGAAAAGTTACCAAACCTTGAACCTCCACAGAAACAGCTCCAGAGAGTGTATTTGATAACTCCTTGGACAAATCTCTCTGAATTCTGATAGAGTGCACCAAACAGTTCAGCAACTACAAGGCAAAGGTCGCTGAATCAACGACATGCTTCCCCAGTCTGTACAACACCCACTACTCCCTGTTGAGGGGATGGACAGTAGAACTCTCATCAGCTAGTTCCTTCTTTGTGGCTGCTGCAATGACGATGGCATCAATTGGAACCCCCTTCCCCCAAAACTATCTGTCTGCAGGTGGTGCTATTATCCTGTCCAGTCTCTGAGGTATGGGTTCTATGGAGTCAGGTTCCTTCCATGCCCGCCTAGAGATCATGTCAATGAGCTCATCAGTTGGCAGAGTCACTCAGGGAGTAGAGGGTCCCATACTAAATGCCTCTAGGAGAACAGATTCCTCCAGCGTAGGGTTGAAAGGAGTCCAACCACCTACTTTAAGGATTTCTACGATGTCTCCAAAGGGAACATCCTCCAGAAGGTTACTGTGCGGACCCTTCACCCTAGTCAAAATCAGTGTCTTTGGTGATGGACTCCTGTGGGGAGTCTAGGTGCTTCCTCTTGCACATCATCTTCATGGGCACTTCCGCAGTGGGACGCACTGAGAAGTCTTGGAAGAGGAAATCAAAATTCCCTGGGAGGAAACATGAGGTTTTGATACAGGATGTCCCCATGGAGAAAGTTGTTGAGGTGCCAGGCACTGAGACATCATGAAGAAATATGTAGGATCCAAGGGGGAAGGTTCCATCAGGACTGCCAAGGTAGAGAACATTCTTTGCAGTCTCAAAGGCAAAGCTCGAAGGAGCCATACAGAGGCCCTGATCCCAGAAAGCAGGTTTCCAAATCATCTCCTTTCTACTCTGTCGGAACAGAGTCAGCTCTGAAAACTTTCAATCTCAGAGATTATGTCATATCCAAGGATATGGAGATCCTTGGATCCGAGACTGACTAATGTGGATGTGTTAAAGGAGGAACTTGTGTGGGAGGGGTGAAAGGTCAGGAAACATGACCCAGAGAGGGTAGGTGTCTAAGGAGAATCAATCCGCCCCTGTGCCGAGAGAATTTTCCTAACCACTCTCTCCTCATTTTCTTCTGTGAGACTTCTGGAAAAACGAGTAGCATAAATAGAGAGAGAAGCTGGCCTCTGCAAAAAAGGTGATGGGATTTTGTCAGAAACTGGGCACACCGACCGAGAATATCTGGTCCAACGACAGTTAAGAGTCTCTGAGCATTCTGTCTGATCCAGTATATTCGAATCCAATGATTTAGTCTTCTAATCCAACTCAGCGAGTGTCAGACCAGTAATGCTTGATTTTGTAGGATACGAGGGAGCAGTAATTTTTTTGTGATATGGGGTTGACACAAGATGTTTACCACTTCTCTTCCAAGAGGAGTCCGAGGAAGATTTGCACAATGTAGAAGGCTTTGACTTTGGAGACTGGGACATCGCCTCTCCAAAAGAGGAAAGGAGTAGAACTGTCAATATCAATTTGTTTTTCTGCTCCATTAAAGCTTACAGATTAAATCCATGGAAAAACAAGCAGTCCTCCTGTAAATTTAATGGACCTACACAGTACACACAAAGGATGTCTGCATCTGAGAGACACAACTTATGCCCACTTTTAGAGCACTTTTTGAAACCTGCAGGATTGTCAGATAACATGCAGTGTGTGATCAAGGAATAACAGGTAGATGACATAGCAGACAGGCAATCAAATTAGAAAATGTAACTTTTTTAACAGGATAGAAGAAGAAAACAGAGGAATACCAACAATTGTATAAAGAGATACAACTAAGTTGTAAGGGGAAGGAGATACCAATGACAGCATCTGAGAGTACCAAGTACGAAAAAGGAAAATGGAACAAACAGCAGAAGCAGAGAAAGAGGAAAAAGTTACAACTAAACCACTCTAAAGACAATAGTTAAAGAAAGGAGGCAAGGGAATACCAACAATGTTATCTAAGAATTTAAAACAAAATCATAAGGATAAGGGAGTTCAAAAAGAACAAAAAAAGAGAACAGTAGAGATATTACCCACAAAAATTTAAACTACTACTGCAAAAAGATTCAGAACAACTTTACTGATCTCATACAGCTCAAGACAGATTGGTAGACCACATCCGATAGCTAGAAGCGGCAAACGAGATCTAGGATATTTTGGGAGGTGCATTGTGGGTAAGGGAGAAGCTCGAGAGATTTGGTGGCTGCAAACACACACACACATACAAACATATACACACACACATACATACACACACAAACATACACACACACACTATATATATATATATATATATATATATATATATATATATATATATATATATATATATATATATATAGGTTCATAGCTAAGTACTAGGCTATTTGCCCGAGGGCATCTATAAGCCTAGCCAGAATGTATTGGCTTCCGCCAGCTCCTTAGATTAGTTCCCTGTGCATCTGTCTAGCAGAACCATTAGTTCCCTGTGCCTCTGTCCAGTAGAGCCACTGCAGTGATCCAAGGGGTAAATTTTCTGTTTCCCATCCACTCCTCAAGGTTTCTCTTGAAGAGTGTTAGTGAGGGGCTCTGCCTAATGTAGATTGGAATCCTGTTCCAAAGCATGGGGAGTCTCTGGGACAGGAATCTATCCCTCCAGCATGTCCTATTTATCATTGTGGTGAGGTTTAGATCCCTAGAGTGTGTGGCTCTCGGGGATTTGGTTTATTTTAGGTGGAGCATGTCCATCAATTCTGGGTTGGACATGTCCTTGTATGTCAGGCAGAGATCCCTCTGAGTAAGCGGTATGCAACCGAATACAGCTGGAGTTTCTTCAGTCGGGCTGCATATGGTATCTATTTGAGGCCAATAATCCTCTTGGTGAGGTACTTTTGTGGTCTTTAAAACTGTTGCAGGTGTCTTGTAAGGTACATCCCAAATGGGGCGTTGTACTCTATGATGGGTCTGATGAGTGATGAGCAGAGGGGCACAATAACCTCTTTTGTTCTAGATGTGAACCCTTTTGTGATTAAATGGGCCACATAGAAGGATTTTCTAACCACCTTGGCAATATGATTATAAAAGGAGAGATTACAATCTACTTGGGTCCCCAGATCCCTTATTACATTTTCTGTATTTAGGGGACTACCACGTATGTGGTAGTTCGCGGGTACTTTGTTTTTTCCAAAGGGGATGACTATGCACTTTTTGGCATTTAGCTTGAGGCCATGATTTTGACACCAGGTATCCGTCTCAGTGAGACCCTTTTGGAGGATGTCTGTATCAGCTGGAGAGGCAATTATGACCCCCAGTTTGCAGTCGCCTGCGAACTTGGTCAGCCATAGTCCTCCTGTGCTTGCCTGTACCTCTGAGAAGTATATACCGAACAGGAGGGGTCCCAGGACTGAGCCCTGGGGGATGCCACTTGTAACCAATTTAAAGTTGGACCTAGAGCCTGCAACTCTCACCATGTGGGTTCTGTCCGTGAGCCAATTGGCAACCCATCTCGTGGCAAAGGGGTTTATGCTCAGGCTGGTGAGCTTGTCTATAATACCAGAATGGGGAATGATGTCGAAAGCCTTTGTGAGGTCTAGGTAGGCTGTGTGGACCTCCTTTCCCTCATCTAAAGCCTTGGTAACTGTCTCAAAGAAGTCCACCAGGTTTAGGAGGCATAATCTGCCCTTAACAAAGCCAAACTGGGTGGGGTCCAATGTTTGGAGGTTCCCAATGTCTCTGTTAATGAGTTCCATTATGATGATCTCCATAGCCTTGCAGACCAGGCTAGTCAGGCTTACAGGGCAATAGTTCCCAGGGTCCGTTGTGGCCCGTTTGTGGAGTGGGATAACTGTTGCTGTACACCACTCTATGGGTATGTAGCCTGTAGAGGGGCTGAGTTTGAACAGTGTGTTTAGGTGAGGGGTTAGTTCATTTTGGAGCTCATGTACGACACAGCCTGGGACACCGTCCGGTCCCATCGAAGCTGTGTTTTTGGCTTTGGATAGGGATGTTTTAACCTGTGTGTCAGTGATTGCTTGGGCTCTACATTCTTCTGGTAATGTTATGGGCCCTTTAGGGGATGAGAGGGGGGGTGAAGTTTGCACTAAACCTGTCTGCCAGAATGTTGGCAATATCAGTCGGTTCAGTGTATTTTGTACCATTCTGCACTAACTCAGAGCAGATCTGAAAGTTTCCACTTGGGTCCTTGACATAGCTGAAGAATGCTTTGTGGTTATCTTTGGAGTCCTTGGCAATTTTTCTTTCGAAGCTAGCCTTGGATGATTTAATGAGGGATCGTAGTTTCTTGCTGATACTGATCAGGGATGTCTTTCCTTCTTGGGATTTTACTCTTATGTACTAGTTTCCTCCTTCTATTGTATAGCTTGTTTATGGCAGGGATCCACCAGACTGGTTTTCTTTTCTTGGAGGAGGGATTCTTGGTTTTGCTTGGGATAGCACGATCCATGCATTTTTGCAGGCGTTCATAGAGTGCCTTTGTAAGGGATTCAGTAGCTTGGAAAGCATTGTCCTTTAGCATGGGGGCTGTGAACCTTTCCACCTCGGTCTTAAGTAACATGAAGTTTGCTTGTGAAAAGTTTTTCAGGGTGGTTTCCTTGATTGGGGGTGGGGGCGGAATGTGGATATCCAGAGTGATTAATCTATGGTCTGATCTAACCAGCAAGGGGATGACCTCCAGTGTGGAACACTGGTCACCCATGTTGTTGATGACCAGGTCCAATATGTTGTCACCTCTGTTGGGGGTGTTGACCAGTTGATCCAGGGCGTTCGAGTTTATAAATTCTAGGAAGCGTTGGGCAAGGGAGTCAGTATGTGAGTAGTTCTCCCAGTTAATGTTTGGGTAATTGAAATCACCCAATATTAGGATGTTTGGTAGGACCTTCATATTTTCCAGTTTCTCCAGAAACACAGAATGGGGGTCCTGGGTCATGGTGGGTGATCTGTAGCAAGCTACAATTTGAATTACAGTTTTGCCCGTTGTTAGTTGCACGTGGATGATCTCTGAGGCATCGCGCTGCGCCACTAACCTGCAGGTGTGGGTATCCTTGATGAATATGGATACATACCTGCCTTTTGTGTTTCGGTCCAGGTTCTGTGGCCGAAAAGTATGAGGTAGTGCTGGGGTGCTCTCTGGAGCCTTAAACCAGGTTTCTGTTACTGCACAGATATTGATTTTCTCCATTCTGAGGAGTGCCTCGAGTGCATGCATTTTGAGGTTTAGACTTCTGGCGTTGAGTAGCATTACCCTCAGGTTTTGGTTACTTGTGCTATTTACGGTGGTGTGTTTGTCTTTTGAGCCTTGCCTAAAAAGGCACTATGGGGGCGGCAAAAGCCTTGACCAGTATTCGAAAGCCTTAGGGTGACAGGTGCAAGCCATCTCTTGCAAAGCAATGTGACTTGTCGAGCATCTTATCCCAGGCGGACAGATACTGGATCCCCTTTGAATGATACCAGAAACTTAGCCAATTGTTGAAATTGATAATTTTTTCTTTATACTGTGACATCATTCTTGGTGAGGGCAGGATGCTACTCAGGGTTAGGGTCATACTGGCCTGGGCTACGTGATCAAAGAGCTCTTCCATGTCTCTTTTCATGTAGTCCAGGGAGGTACATCTCAGGTCACTCACACCAACATGGACAATGACAAAGTCGTATTTGTACTTGTTCTGGAGTGACCTGAGTGCTTGTGTCATGTGGCAGATCCTGGCACCTGACAGGCAGCTAACTGTAACCTTCTCCTTGTCCACTCTAGTTAGTGGGACATCAGTGTGCCTGACTATAGAGTCACCTATTACTAGTGTGTTGTGTATGTTATTTTGCCTTAAGGGCTGTGATTATGTGGCACACTGATTATGTGAAGTATGTGTTTCATGGTTTGTGATGGGGTGTGGAGGTTGCTTGGATGTCTGCTTTGCAGGTCTCTGTTGCTTTTGCAGATTTTTATTTTGAGCCTCCGAGTATGTTTTCATGTATTTATGTGTTTTATTTGCCGGTGTTGTTTTAATAGGTCTATGTGAGACTGGTGGTGTATTGCAAGTATTTCCCTTCTCCTCTTGACTGTCAGTTCCAGTCTTGGGTTGAGACAGCTTTGCCTCCAGTTTGGCTGTATAATTGCATCTCTTGCATATATTAGTGTATGGTGGTAGGAGGAGAGGGTTGTCTGTGTACACGAGGCAGTTGTAACATTGCCTCAAAATGCCCAGATTCACCAGATGAACTGGAGAGTACACCTGAAACTGTCCTTTGGACATGCCTGAATAGGTAAAGTGACCTGTTTTACTGATTGACTGGTAGGGACGACTAGAGAGCCTTGTCCTTCTGGACAGTATAGTGGGGTCTAGTGCTAGGATTAATTAGTGCTTGCTATGAGTTTTGAGCAAGTGCTGGGCTGTGAAATGAATGGTTTGAGTGCTTAAGTTGAATGTTTGTCTAGTGCCAAGGGAAAAATTGAAGAGTAGACTTCGTGGAGTTGGGAATAGTTTAACCCTAGCTAACTGACGCTGCCTGGCGTGCAAAACCACGCAAATGCAGTTTTTATAGCAGGGTAATGAAAGAGATAGAAATTAGCCCAAAATGGCCAATAAACTTTTTATTTATTTTTTTTATTTTTATTTTACATTTGTTGACCAGTCTAGTCTTACTGGATATACGTCTATTTTCAGTAGAGGCCCAGGGAGAAAAGCTCCAAGCATAGCCAGTGAGATAAATATACATTATATGTGGCAGAAACATGAGTTGCAGTACATTGTTTAGATTACACACAAAAAAACTTATACACATTCAGGCATTACCAATAAATGATTATACATCAAAAGAAAAATTTGTACAAAGTCATTTAGTAAGGCTTAGGCTAAGCTCTAATACAGTAAACGAACATAATAAAAAATATAAAAATTAGTTTTTGTTTTGTTGTGTGTGTGTGTGTGTGTGTGTGTGTGTGCCTGGTTTACAGATTTGCAAACTTATGTTTACATCTAGTGTAGACGAGGACTAGCACTTTTAGAGTAAGTAAACTCTTATAGAGTTCTAAGAAGGAAAACTTGTTAAATACTATTTAGAGGTTAGTTTAGTAGTTAACACCGGTAGGCGTCAAACTGACAGAGCAGAGAAGTATAAAGAGAGCAAGATGGGGAAATGAAGTTATTAGTCAGGGTAAACTACTAACTTCTGGGCTGAAACCACTCCTCCAGGGACAGATAGGCTGCTCAAAGCTCTCCCCTCTCACAGGTGAACAGAGAAACTTCCTTCTATCCAAGTAAGGTACGGGCAACAGAGAAACTCGTAACACAGCCCTGAATTCAGCAATAACTTGAAAACTGGACTATACTAGTTCAGAAAGGTGGGGAAACAAGTATAATTTTTTTTTTTTTTTTTTTCAGAAAATAAAGCAGATACAATCAAAAAAACACTTTAAATGCACAGAAATGGATATCACACTTTAGTGTGTAGCCTACAACAGTTAAACAGATTATTTAAACACAAAAACCACTTAGTTCAAGTGCAGGCAGCAAATAAGTACAATATGTAGCAGAAACAAGCTTTTTAAATCACATAAACGCTAAAAAAGTCAGCGTTTTAGGCGGAATTAGTTAAAGAAAGCAAGAAAATGCAGAAAAATGATACTTACTCCAAAGTCTCTCTGCTGCTGTAGAACTCTGCAGGACACCTGGCAGGCACTTGCTGAGCTGAATACAAAGCTGAATGTACGTAACCTAAAGGGTAAGGCCTAAGCATGTGCAGAACTGGAGGCCAATGGTATCACAATCACTGACACCACAGAGATAGCGAACCTGCCAGTGGATAGGTTTTGAGAAAATTTCACTCCCTTATCTCCTCCTAACTTACAACAGTCCCCCCCAACCCCCCCCGCCACCTTACATATCTGAAGAGCAGGTCCTCAAAGCCCTGTCCAAGGCAAAGAACATGGCCTCTATGAGACCATATGACATTCCAAGCTGTCTTCTAATCAGACTAAAACATGAACTAGCATCACCACTAAGTACTCTTTTCAATCATAGTCTAACCACAGGATTTATTCCTATGGAATGGAGAGCAGCTACAGTTATTCCCCTCCAAAAAAGTGTCCTAACAGGCCTAGGGAATTACAGATCCATAAGCCTGGCCAGCCTCATCTGTAAGGCCATGGAATGTATCATTATGGACCTCAGAAATAAAGACATAGTTGACCTCCAAACCCTGGACCATACCCAGTTTGATGAAGGACAGATCCTGCCTATTAAATCTGGTGGATTTCTTTGAAAGTGTAACCAAGGACATTGTTGAGGGCAAATCTGTGCACACAGCATACCTCAATTTGGCAAAGACTTTCAACACAATCCCACATTCAGGCATTACCAATGAATTATAGCAAATTGAATGTAAACCCCTTTGTTGTAAGATGGGTTTCCAACTGGCTCACAAACCAGACACACAATGTCAAAGTGTGTGACTCTAGCAGGCCTCTGCTACCAGTAGGGTGCCAGAGGGGTCGGTGCTGGGACTCCTACTGTTTGGGATATACTTCTCAGAAGTTCAGGTCAAAATAAAGAGCTTGTGGCTGACCAAGTTTGCAGATGACTGCAAACTAGGTGCAATCACTGAATCCCCAAATGACGACTCAGTAAACTCCATGATGGTCTCACACAGACCAACAACTGGTGTATTAGTCACGGTCTCAAACTGAATGCAAAGAAATCCATCATCATTCCCTTCGGCACAAACAATGTCCCTTCACACTATCAACTCTATAACAACACCCTACATACCCATGAAGTGGTAAGGCATCTGGGACCACAAGTTGACCGTGAACTTAACTTCGACCACCACATGCATAACATTGTAAGGGAAACTTTCCATGTCACTCACTTGATTAGTAAAGGCATTGCCTCGAGAGCAAAAGAAGTTATAACCCCCCTGTACTCGGCACTTATCCAGCCCATAATTGAGTATAATGCCCCATTCGGTATGTACCTTACTAAGCATCTACAGCAGTTTGAGAGACCTCAGAGGTTTATAAAAAGGAGAAGATCAAGGGCCTCCAGCATGTGCC